>NC_077223.1:18363625-18547253 GCF_024763615.1 Phlebotomus papatasi | reverse complement strand
AACGCGAATATCTCCTAAACTAGAAGAGATAGACCCCCCAAAGTTGGCACCAAAAAAATAAATTTTTAGGCCTATATTGTATGCAAATCTTTAAACGCGAATATCTCCTATACTAGAAGAGATAGACCCCCCAAAGTTGGCACCAAAAAAATAAATTTTTAGGCCTATATTGTATGCAAATCTTTAAACGCGAATATCTCCTAAACTAGAAGAGATAGACCCCCCAAAGTTGGCACCAAAAAGATAAATTTTTAGGCCTATATTGTATGCAAATCTTTAAACGCGAATATCTCCTAAACTAGAAGAGATAGACCCCCCAAAGTTGGCACCAAAAAAATAAATTTTTAGGCCTATATTGTATGCAAATCTTTAAACGCGAATATCTCCTAAACTAGAAGAGATAGACCCCCCAAAGTTGGCACCAAAAAATAAATTTTTAGGCCTATATTGTATGCAAATCTTTAAACGCGAATATCCCCTAAACTAGAAGAGATAGACCCCCCAAAGTTGGCACCAAAAAAATAAATTTTTAGGCCTATATTGTATGCAAATCTTTAAACGCGAATATCTCCTAAACTAGAAGAGATAGACCCCCCAAAGTTGGCACCAAAAAAAATAAATTTTTAGGCCTATATTGTATGCAAATCTTTAAACGCGAATATCTCCTAAACTAGAAGAGATAGACCCCCCAAAGTTGGCACCAAAAAAATAAATTTTTAGGCCTATACTGTATGCAAATCTTTAAACGCGAATATCTCCTAAACTAGAAGAGATAGATCCCCCAAAGTTGGCACCAAAAAAATAAATTTTTAGGCCTATACTGTATGCAAATCTTTAAACGCGAATATCTCCTAAACTAGAAGAGATAGACCCCCCAAAGTTGGCACCAAAAAAATAAATTTTTAGGCCTAAATTGTATGCAAATCTTTAAACGCGAATATCTCCTAAACCAGAAGAGATAGACCCCCCAAAGTTGGCACCAAAAAAATAAATTTTTAGGCCTATACTGTATGCAAATCTTTAAACGCGAATATCTCCTAAACTAGAAGAGATAGATCCCCCAAAGTTGGCACCAAAAAAATAAATTTTTAGGCCTATACTGTATGCAAATCTTTAAACGCGAATATCTCCTAAACTAGAAGAGATAGACCCCCAAAGTTGGCACCAAAAAAATAAATTTTTAGGCCTATATTGTATGCAAATCTTTAAACGCGAATATCTCCTAAACTAGAAGAGATAGACCCCCCAAAGTTGGCACCAAAAAAATAAATTTTTAGGCCTATACTGTATGCAAATCTTTAAACGCGAATATCTCCTAAACTAGAAGAGATAGACCCCCCAAAGTTGGCACCAAAAAATAAATTTTTAGGCCTATATTGTATGCAAATCTTTAAACGCGAATATCTCCTAAACTAGAAGAGATAGACCCCCCAAAGTTGGCACCAAAAAAATAAATTTTTAGGCCTATATTGTATGCAAATCTTTAAACGCGAATATCTTCTAAACTAGAAGAGATAGACCCCCCAAAGTTGGCACCAAAAAAATAAATTTTTAGGCCTATATTGTATGCAAATCTTTAAACGCGAATATCTCCTAAACTAGAAGAGATAGACCCCCCAAAGTTGGCACCAAAAAAATAAATTTTTAGGCCTATATTGTATGCAAATCTTTAAACGCGAATATCTCCTAAACTAGAAGAGATAGACCCCCCAAAGTTGGCACCAAAAAAATAAATTTTTAGGCCTATATTGTATGCAAATCTTTAAACGCGAATATCTCCTAAACTAGAAGAGATAGACCCCCCAAAGTTGGCACCAAAAAAATAAATTTTTAGGCCTATATTGTATGCAAATCTTTAAACGCGAATATCTCCTAAACTAGAAGAGATAGACCCCCCAAAGTTGGCACCAAAAAAATAAATTTTTAGGCCTATATTGTATGCAAATCTTTAAACGCGAATATCTCCTAAACTAGAAGAGATAGACCCCCCAAAGTTGGCACCAAAAAAATAAATTTTTAGGCCTATACTGTATGCAAATCTTTAAACGCGAATATCTCCTAAACTAGAAGAGATAGACCCCCCAAAGTTGGCACCAAAAAAATAAATTTTTAGGCCTAAATTGTATGCAAATCTTTAAACGCGAATATCTCCTAAACTAGAAGAGATAGACCCCCCAAAGTTGGCACCAAAAAAATAAATTTTTAGGCCTATACTGTATGCAAATCTTTAAACGCGAATATCTCCTAAACTAGAAGAGATAGATCCCCCAAAGTTGGCACCAAAAAAATAAATTTTTAGGCCTATACTGTATGCAAATCTTTAAACGCGAATATCTCCTAAACTAGAAGAGATAGACCCCCAAAGTTGGCACCAAAAAAATAAATTTTTAGGCCTATATTGTATGCAAATCTTTAAACGCGAATATCTCCTAAACTAGAAGAGATAGACCCCCCAAAGTTGGCACCAAAAAAATAAATTTTTAGGCCTATACTGTATGCAAATCTTTAAACGCGAATATCTCCTAAACTAGAAGAGATAGACCCCCCAAAGTTGGCACCAAAAAAATAAATTTTTAGGCCTAAATTGTATGCAAATCTTTAAACGCGAATATCTCCTAAACTAGAAGAGATAGACCCCCCAAAGTTGGCACCAAAAAAATAAATTTTTAGGCCTATACTGTATGCAAATCTTTAAACGCGAATATCTCCTAAACTAGAAGAGATAGATCCCCCAAAGTTGGCACCAAAAAAATAAATTTTTAGGCCTATACTGTATGCAAATCTTTAAACGCGAATATCTCCTAAACTAGAAGAGATAGACCCCCCAAAGTTGGCACCAAAAAAATAAATTTTTAGGCCTAAATTGTATGCAAATCTTTAAACGCGAATATCTCCTAAACTAGAAGAGATAGACCCCCCAAAGTTGGCACCAAAAAAATAAATTTTTAGGCCTATACTGTATGCAAATCTTTAAACGCGAATATCTCCTAAACTAGAAGAGATAGATCCCCCAAAGTTGGCACCAAAAAAATAAATTTTTAGGCCTATACTGTATGCAAATCTTTAAACGCGAATATCTCCTAAACTAGAAGAGATAGACCCCCAAAGTTGGCACCAAAAAAATAAATTTTTAGGCCTATATTGTATGCAAATCTTTAAACGCGAATATCTCCTAAACTAGAAGAGATAGACCCCCCAAAGTTGGCACCAAAAAAATAAATTTTTAGGCCTATACTGTATGCAAATCTTTAAACGCGAATATCTCCTAAACTAGAAGAGATAGACCCCCCAAAGTTGGCACCAAAAAATAAATTTTTAGGCCTATATTGTATGCAAATCTTTAAACGCGAATATCTCCTAAACTAGAAGAGATAGACCCCCCAAAGTTGGCACCAAAAAAATAAATTTTTAGGCCTATATTGTATGCAAATCTTTAAACGCGAATATCTTCTAAACTAGAAGAGATAGACCCCCCAAAGTTGGCACCAAAAAAATAAATTTTTAGGCCTATACTGTATGCAAATCTTTAAACGCGAATATCTCCTAAACTAGAAGAGATAGATCCCCCAAAGTTGGCACCAAAAAAATAAATTTTTAGGCCTATACTGTATGCAAATCTTTAAACGCGAATATCTCCTAAACTAGAAGAGATAGACCCCCAAAGTTGGCACCAAAAAAATAAATTTTTAGGCCTATATTGTATGCAAATCTTTAAACGCGAATATCTCCTAAACTAGAAGAGATAGACCCCCCAAAGTTGGCACCAAAAAAATAAATTTTTAGGCCTATACTGTATGCAAATCTTTAAACGCGAATATCTCCTAAACTAGAAGAGATAGACCCCCCAAAGTTGGCACCAAAAAATAAATTTTTAGGCCTATATTGTATGCAAATCTTTAAACGCGAATATCTCCTAAACTAGAAGAGATAGACCCCCCAAAGTTGGCACCAAAAAAATAAATTTTTAGGCCTATATTGTATGCAAATCTTTAAACGCGAATATCTTCTAAACTAGAAGAGATAGACCCCCCAAAGTTGGCACCAAAAAAATAAATTTTTAGGCCTATATTGTATGCAAATCTTTAAACGCGAATATCTCCTAAACTAGAAGAGATAGACCCCCCAAAGTTGGCACCAAAAAAATAAATTTTTAGGCCTATATTGTATGCAAATCTTTAAACGCGAATATCTCCTAAACTAGAAGAGATAGACCCCCCAAAGTTGGCACCAAAAAAATAAATTTTTAGGCCTATATTGTATGCAAATCTTTAAACGCGAATATCTCCTATACTAGAAGAGATAGACCCCCCAAAGTTGGCACCAAAAAAATAAATTTTTAGGCCTATATTGTATGCAAATCTTTAAACGCGAATATCTCCTAAACTAGAAGAGATAGACCCCCCAAAGTTGGCACCAAAAAAATAAATTTTTAGGCCTATATTGTATGCAAATCTTTAAACGCGAATATCTCCTAAACTAGAAGAGATAGACCCCCCAAAGTTGGCACCAAAAAAATAAATTTTTAGGCCTATATTGTATGCAAATCTTTAAACGCGAATATCTCCTAAACTAGAAGAGATAGACCCCCCAAAGTTGGCACCAAAAAAATAAATTTTTAGGCCTATATTGTATGCAAATCTTTAAACGCGAATATCTCCTAAACTAGAAGAGATAGACCCCCCAAAGTTGGCACCAAAAAAATAAATTTTTAGGCCTATATTGTATGCAAATCTTTAAACGCGAATATCTCCTAAACTAGAAGAGATAGACCCCCCAAAGTTGGCACCAAAAAAATAAATTTTTAGGCCTATATTGTATGCAAATCTTTAAACGCGAATATCTCCTAAACTAGAAGAGATAGACCCCTCAAAGTTGGCACCAAAAAAATAAATTTTTAGGCCTATATTGTATGCAAATCTTTAAACGCGAATATCTCCTAAACTAGAAGAGATAGACCCCCCAAAGTTGGCACCAAAAAAATAAATTTTTAGGCCTATATTGTATGCAAATCTTTAAACGCGAATATCTCCTAAACTAGAAGAGATAGACCCCCCAAAGTTGGCACCAAAAAAATAAATTTTTAGGCCTATATTGTATGCAAATCTTTAAACGCGAATATCTCCTAAACTAGAAGAGATAGACCCCCCAAAGTTGGCACCAAAAAAATAAATTTTTAGGCCTATATTGTATGCAAATCTTTAAACGCGAATATCTCCTAAACTAGAAGAGATAGACCCCTCAAAGTTGGCACCAAAAAAATAAATTTTTAGGCCTATATTGTATGCAAATCTTTAAACGCGAATATCTCCTAAACTAGAAGAGATAGACCCCCCAAAGTTGGCACCAAAAAAATAAATTTTTAGGCCTATATTGTATGCAAATCTTTAAACGCGAATATCTCCTAAACTAGAAGAGATAGACCCCCCAAAGTTGGCACCAAAAAAATAAATTTTTAGGCCTATATTGTATGCAAATCTTTAAACGCGAATATCTCCTAAACTAGAAGAGATAGACCCCTCAAAGTTGGCACCAAAAAAATAAATTTTTAGGCCTATATTGTATGCAAATCTTTAAACGCGAATATCTCCTAAACTAGAAGAGATAGACCCCCCAAAGTTGGCACCAAAAAAATAAATTTTTAGGCCTATATTGTATGCAAATCTTTAAACGCGAATATCTCCTAAACTAGAAGAGATAGACCCCCCAAAGTTGGCACCAAAAAAATAAATTTTTAGGCCTATATTGTATGCAAATCTTTAAACGCGAATATCTCCTAAACTAGAAGAGATAGACCCCCCAAAGTTGGCACCAAAAAAATAAATTTTTAGGCCTATATTGTATGCAAATCTTTAAACGCGAATATCTCCTAAACTAGAAGAGATAGACCCCCCAAAGTTGGCACCAAAAAAATAAATTTTTAGGCCTATATTGTATGCAAATCTTTAAACGCGAATATCTCCTAAACTAGAAGAGATAGACCCCCCAAAGTTGGCACCAAAAAAATAAATTTTTAGGCCTATATTGTATGCAAATCTTTAAACGCGAATATCTCCTAAACTAGAAGAGATAGACCCCCCAAAGTTGGCACCAAAAAAATAAATTTTTAGGCCTATATTGTATGCAAATCTTTAAACGCGAATATCTCCTAAACTAGAAGAGATAGACCCCCCAAAGTTGGCACCAAAAAAATAAATTTTTAGGCCTATATTGTATGCAAATCTTTAAACGCGAATATCTCCTAAACTAGAAGAGATAGACCCCCCAAAGTTGGCACCAAAAAAATAAATTTTTAGGCCTATATTGTATGCAAATCTTTAAACGCGAATATCTCCTGAACTAGAAGAGATAGACCCCCCAAAGTTGGCACCAAAAAAATAAATTTTTAGGCCTATATTGTATGCAAATCTTTAAACGCGAATATCTCCTAAACTAGAAGAGATAGACCCCCCAAAGTTGGCACCAAAAAAATAAATTTTTAGGCCTATATTGTATGCAAATCTTTAAACGCGAATATCTCCTAAACTAGAAGAGATAGACCCCCCAAAGTTGGCACCAAAAAAATAAATTTTTAGGCCTATATTGTATGCAAATCTTTAAACGCGAATATCTCCTAAACTAGAAGAGATAGACCCCCCAAAGTTGGCACCAAAAAAATAAATTTTTAGGCCTATATTGTATGCAAATCTTTAAACGCGAATATCTCCTAAACTAGAAGAGATAGACCCCCAAAGTTGGCACCAAAAAAATAAATTTTTAGGCCTATATTGTATGCAAATCTTTAAACGCGAATATCTCCTAAACTAGAAGAGATAGACCCCCCAAAGTTGGCACCAAAAAAATAAATTTTTAGGCCTATATTGTATGCAAATCTTTAAACGCGAATATCTCCTAAACTAGAAGAGATAGACCCCCCAAAGTGGGCACCAAAAAAATAAATTTTTAGGCCTATATTGTATGCAAATCTTTAAACGCGAATATCTCCTAAACTAGAAGAGATAGACCCCCCAAAGTTGGCACCAAAAAAAAAAAATTTAGGCCTATATTGTATGCAAATCTTTAAACGCGAATATCTCCTATACTAGAAGAGATAGACCCCCAAAGTTGGCACCAAAAAAATAAATTTTTAGGCCTATATTGTATGCAAATCTTTAAACGCGAATATCTCCTAAACTAGAAGAGATAGACCCCCCAAAGTTGGCACCAAAAAAAAAAATTTTAGGCCTATATTGTATGCAAATCTTTAAACGCGAATATCTCCTATACTAGAAGAGATAGACCCCCAAAGTTGGCACCAAAAAAATAAATTTTTAGGCCTATATTGTATGCAAATCTTTAAACGCGAATATCTCCTAAACTAGAAGAGATAGACCCCCCAAAGTTGGCACCAAAAAAATAAATTTTTAGGCCTATATTGTATGCAAATCTTTAAACGCGAATATCTCCTAAACTAGAAGAGATAGACCCCCCAAAGTTGGCACCAAAAAAATAAATTTTTAGGCCTATATTGTATGCAAATCTTTAAACGCGAATATCTCCTAAACTAGAAGAGATAGACCCCCCAAAGTTGGCACCAAAAAAAATAAATTTTTAGGCCTATATTGTATGCAAATCTTTAAACGCGAATATCTCCTAAACTAGAAGAGATAGACCCCCCAAAGTTGGCACCAAAAAAATAAATTTTTAGGCCTATATTGTATGCAAATCTTTAAACGCGAATATCTCCTAAACTAGAAGAGATAGACCCCCCAAAGTTGGCACCAAAAAAATAAATTTTTAGGCCTATATTGTATGCAAATCTTTAAACGCGAATATCTCCTAAACTAGAAGAGATAGACCCCCCAAAGTTGGCACCAAAAAAATAAATTTTTAGGCCTATATTGTATGCAAATCTTTAAACGCGAATATCTCCTAAACTAGAAGAGATAGACCCCTCAAAGTTGGCACCAAAAAAATAAATTTTTAGGCCTATATTGTATGCAAATCTTTAAACGCGAATATCTCCTAAACTAGAAGAGATAGACCCCCCAAAGTTGGCACCAAAAAAATAAATTTTTAGGCCTATATTGTATGCAAATCTTTAAACGCGAATATCTCCTAAACTAGAAGAGATAGACCCCCCAAAGTTGGCACCAAAAAAATAAATTTTTAGGCCTATATTGTATGCAAATCTTTAAACGCGAATATCTCCTAAACTAGAAGAGATAGACCCCCCAAAGTTGGCACCAAAAAAATAAATTTTTAGGCCTATATTGTATGCAAATCTTTAAACGCGAATATCTCCTAAACTAGAAGAGATAGACCCCCCAAAGTTGGCACCAAAAAAATAAATTTTTAGGCCTATATTGTATGCAAATCTTTAAACGCGAATATCTCCTAAACTAGAAGAGATAGACCCCCCAAAGTTGGCACCAAAAAAATAAATTTTTAGGCCTATATTGTAAACAAACAATAACCACCGAAAATTGTCTACTTACTAGAATTTGATTCCGTTTGAACAATCGAGCACCTGTCGAATGATTACTTACAACAAAATTTAACAAACTTTCGAAGCAGAATATCTAAGATTCAGCAAGGACACAAAAAGACAAAATACAATGACTTGCATTTTATTTTATTTCATGTTACAAATTACATTTAGAATAGCATTTTCATTATTTTCTTGCAACTTTATACTCTCTTCTTTAAATTTTCTCAGCAATTAAATGCAATTTCTTTTCTGGAGCCCAAATTGTGCTTTTTTTCATTTTATTTTTTTTATCATTTGCACCAACATTTAATATTTTGCTTTCTGAGGAAGAAGAGATTTTAAAAATTATGTTTGACAAAAGTGGCATGGTCTTTTTAAATTGTAAGTTTTTTTTTTTTAATCTGAGAATTAAAAGCAAGAAAATATGTGAAAATATGTGATAATACATGATGAATTTTCCCTCAATTTTCTGTTTGTTTTTTTTCTCTACACTCTATTTCTTCGAAAAGAAAAAAACAAAAATTATAATTGGGACAATTTTTTTCTGCATTAAATGTGACAAATTATAATAATTAGAAAAAAAAATTATAAACAAATTATGAAATTATGGAATGTAGATGTTATAAAAGAACATAAGAATAAAATGAAAGTGAAGTGTCTCAAATAGAAAATTAGAAATAAAAAAAATAACGTAAAAAAATGAAAAGTGCACATGAGTTAATGAATTTTAAATCCAATTTCATTTTTTTTTCGAAAATTTCAGGAGCATTTCTACGATTGATTTCATTGCATTCAATTTTTAAACATCTCTTTTTTCTTCTTCTTAGCTTATTTTTCTCAATAAACATCTCTCTAATTTCTTATCAAAATATTTTTCAAAATTTTTAAGCAATATTTCCAAAAAATTTCATATAGAACACTTGGGTCAATTTTTATCGCACATTTATTCATTTAAAGCGCGAAATTGAGTGTTGAAGAGATTGAAGAGAATTTGGGAAGTTTTATACTGTTTTAGTTCAGCGACAAAAGCATATTAATTTCAGATTTTTTTTTCACTTTTTCAAACTCTCAAAGAGGAAAGCCGCCATATAAAGCACATTCAACGATATTTTTTTCAATATTTATCATTTATCTGCTTTCTGTTTTCCTCAATTTTTATTTTCTTTTTTTTTCACTTTGTAAGTTAGAAAACACTGAATTTTACTTAAAATAATTTTTTTGAGGGGAAAAAGGAAAAATTTTGTAAATTGAAGAAATCATCTTCACTTTTTATAGACACACTTAAAAAAAATGAAATTTCTTGTATCGCATTTCTTCATTTTCTTTTCTTCATCTTATGAGATAATGGGAAACCTTTTAGGTTCCTCTTTAAATCTTAACACACTTATAAAACATATTTTATGTTCTTGTTTCTTAAATCTTCTCTTATTCTTTTGCATCTTTTTTTTGATAATATTAATAGAATCCCACCGATAAAAGCACACCTTTCTCCTCTTTAATCGCTTCACTTACTTTACTGTGTCTGCTGCTGAATTTCAATTTTCTCCACTGTCATGTCGGGATTCATGGCTGTGGCTTCCTGTTGAAATTCAAAATAATATTTTTCTAAATATCTACCTCTTCAACGAACTTTTGGGATTAAATTAGACGGAAAAAAAATACAACAAATTGGACATTACAAAATAAAAAGAAATTTACGAAAAACTTACTTGAATAGCTTCAGCCAATGCTTTGTCATGATCAATTGGATCGCCGTCAGACTGAATCGTGATTTTTTGTTCAACTCGTGTCTCAACAACACCATCTCGTTCGGTTTTGTACTGATTAGAAAATTAGAATTAAAAAAAAAGCTTGATGAATGTTTTTGCATAAATTATTAGTTCTGAGTCTTGGTAAAATCTAAAGCTAAATTCACACGATGTAAAATTGTATTGAATTTTTAGTTCTCAAATTAGTTCCAAACTGTTCTCAATTATTTTCGAATAAAGTGCACGTGAAAAAATGTCGAATATGGCCAGGTATATTCGAAATCTGCCCTCTAAGCATTTGATTCAAAAGCAATTAGTAACAGTTGAGAACTAACTTGAGAACTGGAAAGTGTTTTGTGCCATCAATTATTATCATGTAAATGAGGCATAAGTGCAACAAAATGAAAATTTGTCTTAGAAGGGAAACCCGTAAGGACATTCGAATTTCTTTTTTAAATATTTTCAAACAGAAACTTGCATTTTAATGGACCATTTCCATTGAGAACAGTTTCAGATTCTTGTAATTCACAATTCAAACAAAAGCTCACAATAAAGCTCAGTTTTGAATCTGAATTATCTCGTCGACATTTGGTGTTTTTAATTTAACTTTTTGATAAAAATGAATTTAAACAACCGAAACCTTCATGAAATCACTGCTAAAGGATATCTTTAGTGGTTTGATATGCGAATTGAAGGATTGAAAGAGATAATAAAGGGAATTTCTAACCATTATACCACTTTAAAACAGTAATTGTACTTTTTTCCACGCGCCTTTACCGTAAATTAGGTTTCTTGGCATACCGTATCCCACTTCCGCACAAAGGAACTTTCTCCCATTGCACGATTATTTGAATTTTACCTAAAAACACCTTCACTGTGAAGTGAAAACAATTTTTTTATAGGAAGAATTTGTTCAGCTGACAACTCACTGGCATGCAAGTGGCAGATGAATACTCGATGGATGGCAGTATTCCCAATGGGAACAGTGTAGAAAACTGTTCCCAATTTTTATTTTTAAGCTTCAAATTGAACTCTTTCTCATAAAAGCACCATTTTTTCATATGGAGTTGAAAATTTTCTAACAAATTAGTTGAGACATTTCTCAATGGAAATGGCCCATGATTCTATAAAAATTCAAATTTTCTATATGTCTGATTACAGTAGACTCTCGCTCAATCGGCTCTTTTACAATCGGGCGACAAATTTTGTTGAAAATTTTCATGTTTAATTATGAAGTTAATTCGCACAAATTCGCTGTAGTTCTTTCTATTTTATCGTGATCCTTTATAATTGAGCGCTTTTTGTGGAATTTACAAAGGCTTTGACGCCCAAATCTATCGATAAACCCGATGACATTTTGCCCCAAATGCCCAATTGAGAGAGAGTCTACTGTAGTTTGACTAACTAAGAGAGATCAGTTTCTTTTGGTACATTCCAGAAATTAGAAATATACGAATGCTTGTATTTTCGAAATCAGAACACTTTCCCTTACTTTAGTTGTTTTTTTTTCCTTTTTTTTAGTATATTGTTTAGGAGATGGTCTAAATGGTGTAGGCTAAAATTTCGTCCTTACTTTTCAATTTAATCTCTATTATTTTCGAATGAACTTTCTAGTTCGAAAGTATCTACATCATGGCCAAAGTGTAAAAGATTATCAAGCTTTTTTCAAATGTCCAAAATAAAACACAACATCTAGAGAAAAAGAAAAGAATTAAAAAAAAATTAACTAACCGTGATTGTTTCCACGGTCCTTGTTTTGCTCGACACGGTCTGTGATGAAATGATCTCTCCCTGTTCATTGTACTCATTTTCGTCCACGGTTACGCGATGCTGTTCCGTATTTGGTGGTATTACTGGCACCGCTGGCACATTGGGATCGCCCTGAGGATTATCGCAAGAAAATTACTAACGAATTTGGTGAAACGCTTTCCTCTCCAGTATTTATTATTGACCTCCTGTCTCAATGTTTAAAAATAATTGGATTTTTTGACGAATATCATACAAACCTGATAGGGTTTCGTCGGACCCTCAAAGGGTCCGTCGATAGGTGTTCCGGAATCGCCAGAACTTGCGGATGAGACACTATCTCGCCGACCATACTAAGCATTTCAACCATATGAGTATTTTTTTTGTGGGGTATCACGAGCAAATGAAAAATAAACAATAAAATAAATGTGGCAAATTTCGTGCAAGATTAGGCAATTGTATTAGCAGCATGTGCAATATTCAAAAAGGATGTTTTTATTCAGGATGTATAGTAGGATTTACTTGGAAAAGGACTTTTAGTTACTTCATGTTTAGTGCTATGTCAGGAAGGAAAAGAAAAAGAAATTTTTCGATCAATCCCTTCCTAACAACTAATTTTCTTTATTTTTATCAACAATCACAGGGAATGAAACTCTTCAAAAATCTAGCAATCAACGAAAATGTTCTGATTTTTTTTTTCAAGAAGAATCAGGCTAGTTTATCAGAATTTCATCCTTTTCAATTTCCAGTCTCACCTGATCGCCACTTGTGACAGTGGCTGTAGTTTTAACTTCCTGGGTCACAACACGCTGCTCCTGTCGATTCAGATTGTGGGTGCGTGTCGTGGCAACTGTCTTCTCCTCGAGTTGCTGTGTCTTGGCATTTGTGCCGAGATCCTCGTGAGTCATAGCCGTGCGTGTCGTGACAGCAGTGGCAGTTACATAAGCGCCCGACGTATCGTCTGTGGGTGCGTCAGCCTATGTTCGTAGGGAGGAATTGTACTAAGTATCCACAACGGATTTTCTTTTCGCAGTATTCTCTCCGGGATGAACATTTTCACAAGCATTATATTCATTCTGCCTTTGCGGCACAACATCCAACAGAATATTCATGCAAATGTCATTCACACAATGAAATTAATGTGATATAAAATGTTCATGATTTTAAATATTCAGGATGTTTCCTCTTTTAATCTTTAAATATACTTTTCTGCATTTAATTTGTTTTTAGCCTGATAAATCATTCTTTGATCTTCTAAATGAATTTCTAATTTTTTACCCAGTTGGTGATCGAACTAATTAATTCTCATTCTTTATCTCTATCATAGCCCGAACCCAAAACCCTTGTCTATAAACAATTCCCAGAGAGTGGTGTACTATTCTCGGTCCAAGCCCAGTTTCTATGCACCGCTAACGCTAAGGCAATAGCTGTTACTCATTGTAGTTGGAAGAGGCGAGATCGGATGCTAACACTAACGGTATCCATTCAATGGGCACTTTATTTAGATCACTCATTGAGCAGAAGTTGCTTTGTACTCCCAACTCAACATGTTTTGTCCTCTACAACGCTCAATGTCTCTCGCTGACATATGGGTAGCTCGCATGAATTATAGCCTTCCATGAAAATACGTTATTTCACTGCTTTTTACTTGCATTTTTGACGAGTTTCCTTGTCGGTCGCCTCTCTGGTTACTTTGCGAATATTTTGCATAACAACAACATTAAAAACTGTCCGGGAAAAGATACCGCACATCAAAACAATTTATTAAAAAACTCCCTCGAATAAAAAATCTATATTCGATGATTTGAAGTATTGCTTGATCACTCGTTTCCACCTAACTTAGTGTCCAGTGACTTCTATCTGCTTTGTGAAGCAATTTTTCCATTGAAAGATATTTTTATCCATGGATTTATTTTCAATCGCTAGATAGTAATGACGTCGCCGGCTTAGGATATCAAGGTTAACTTCCCATGCCTCTCGATCCTTTAGCCACCTTTCTCTCTTTTAATTCACGCAATTCAACATACCGTATCCAGCGGAACTGTCATCTCTTGACATGAAAAGCCGCTACTTAATCATCTCTTACTCCCGAACAGCAGCGTTTCTCATTCGATCTTCACGAATCCGTCAGGATTCGATCTTCACGGTCCGTCAGGAAACCTGTAAGGGCGGAGCCCTTACAGCAATCGCGTGGATGAACGCTTTGGCCGACAGAGGTTTTTCCAGAACCCTCAGTGTGCCTCCTAACGATCTATTCCCTACGACGACGATCCAACATGAACTAACTCTCAATACTAATCCCCTCTACGATACCCCTCACAAAGGGGTAAAGCGGTCTTTAGACTAGAGGTTTAGCCCATCCCATTTCCCGAAGGTCTCAAAATCCTGAATAGCGAGCAATTTTATTGTTTTTTGGGAGGTCAAATTTTAAGTGATTTTTTTCCAAAAAATCCTAATTGATAAAAAATTAGAGCAGTTAAGCCATATGGCTAAGACTTAGGTCTGAAGCCCGTCTAACTCACATGCTAACACTAGGAACGTTCTTAGGAGAAATCGGTGTCGTTCTCAGAGACATCTTTATGATATTTTGATATATTTTTGGTATATTTATTAATAACAATGCTTTTGAGCTGGTGCTCTTGAAAGCAGAAAAAAAGGATACATGTATTAAGATATAAAGATTTGTCAGAAAGTAATGCTTGCGTCCATCGCCGTCTTAGCGTTCGTGACCAACCTCCGGAGCCAAACGATGGAAATGCTCTTTTTCAGGTTGTATAAGTTATCTGCATCATTTGAAAAAAAAAATCTGTCTCACGTTTAGGCAAAAGGAAAAAAAGCAAACTAAGATGCCAAAAAGGTTTGGATAAGCCGCCGTTTCTCCTCTCTAGAAAGTTCATTCCAGAGAGTAACTCCCTCAACAATAGAGAGAGTTGTGTCAATAAATTCATTTGTGGGAACCTATCAATTCAAATAAAAACGGGGGATTTAAGCATTGGAGAGAAGCTGCTAACAACGAGTATTTTTTTATTCGTTTAGAAAAAACCTCATCTCGACAGATCGCACCCGCGATTTAGTTCTTTCGGTAATTATCCAAATCGCGTTACTAAAGGTGAAAAATTAACTACCCCATGTACTGTACACCCTTAGACCCTAGCGGGACATCACACCCTGTGATACACGCCTGCTCCTGTCGCAACTATACGCCGCCTGATAGTAGCTTTTAATAACTGTGTAGGCTATATCTGCGCTCTAGGCTCCTGTTACCACATTACTTCGTATAGGTACGTGTTTGTTGGATACGACCTCCCAACTTTCCTTCAATCGCGTTCTCTTGTCTTTCTCAATCGTCTCATTTCGACTAGAAGCCTGGTATACTTAGCTTTTCTCTTGAGAAGGAGAGGTCAGCCAGGGTTCAGACATTATGCCTAAAGCAGACGTGGAAACATTTTCCTGGCCTCTTCTATATAAAAGGTAACGCAGACGCGGGTGACTTTGCATTGAACTCCTAGGCTGACTTTGCACCCCTGCTTTTCGCAAGCTTTTCTTTGATTCAAGCATTCAGGGATAGTCTAAAAATCATCCTTAAGTTCTTTAAATAAAGCAAAGCTTACGAAAAGCAGGGATACAATGTCACAGACATCTAGTGTATTTACTATAACGTACTTCCGTGATGCTCAGGGCCCTCGTTACTCGTCTCAGGGGATTCATATACATTTCCAGACTGAGGTTTGTACGCTAGTTCTTTTAATTTCTTTTCTTTCAAATTTAATATTTTATCTCCTTTTTTTTTAATTAAGAATTTGTTTCATGTTGGTCTTTTTTTTATTACCCACTACACAAAAGAGAATTGTGTTCTATTTGTTGTGGTTTTTACGAAGCTAAGGACAAGTAAATCAAATTTTGGTCAAACATATTGTACGACCAATAATCACAAAACCGACTTACTGACATCTGTTGGTGAGAAACTTTCTTCAAACATCAAAGTGCTTTATCACAAATCATGCTTGAAACTCTGAACTCAAATGAACAAGAAGCAAGACATTTTGTTTTGGGACAAGGGAACCACCTGATTAAACACATTACCTGTATTTCCTATCATTCTCTGACTAGGCCATTTGTCATTACGAATTACAGGCCTATTCTTTGAATTTAAAGTCAAATGCGCATGAAACAGTGATGGTAATTGAAATGAGGACGTACCTTATGTTCCTGCGTGTTGTATGTCACCTCTCCGGTGCCTAAATTGCGGATTTCTTCCTCAACAGCATGCGTGACACCGCCTTCATCGCGGGTCATCACTTGTTTCGTTGTTGTCTTCACCACTGTTGGTGGTGTCACGTATTTACCCAACTTCTGTCCACTGGCACTGACATCCTTAACACCAGCTCCATCGCTAGCATATTGAGCCACATCACCCTCAGAGCTAGCTTCACTGTCTCGTCGTAGGGCATCACGAGGTAGATGTTTAATACCCTCAAAGAATTGTTCGCGTGTAATTGGAACGGTTTCTTTTGTCGTAGTGACTTCCTTGCCAAAGTGTGCTGGATCAATTTGGGTATAATTGAGAATCTTCTTTCCTGTAACTGGATCTGTGACAGCTGTCGCTGGATCAATATCCCCTGTATTGGGATCAATAAGGCCATATTCGGTTTTGATGCGTCCCGTAACGGGATCAATTTCACCAGTAAGGGACATTGTTTGGACTACAGTGGTCCTGGCACCAGCAACTCGTGGATCATTTGGATCCACCTCAATTATTTCACCCGTAATCGGATCAACCATATTGTACACATAGACAGTTTTACTGAAGACATTGCTAATTCTACCAGTTTCTGGATCAATCTCACACTCTGCCGGTGAGAGTTCTTTCGGTTTTCCACGTTCATCTTTTTTCGTTACCAAAACAATCTTAACGAGGACAATTTTTCCTGTTTTTGGATCAACTTTTCCCACCTTTGTGTACACATCACCGGTTTCGGGATCTGCTTGGGAGGCACTGAACAGGGGTTCACCCGTTGCAGGATCCCTTTCACCAGTTGCAGCAAATACTTGCCCTGTGGTTGCGTCGACTTTTGTAAGATTCGGATCGACCTTTGTTTGTTTCTCAATTTCATTGTTCTTCTTATTGAGATACCCATAAATTGTGATGACATATCCAGTTTTTGGATCAACTTGACTCGATGTATACAGAGCTTCACCGGTCTTGGGATCCTTTCCAGCAGGCACCCAAATCTGATTGGTTTTAGGATCAATAATTGCATCCTTTACCTCTTCAGCTGGAACTACTTTACCGGTGGCTGGATCAAGACGTGTTTGGACAATTCTAAGTGAAACCAATCGACCAAAGTCCTTCTCTGGTTTTCCACTCTTGGGATTAACTTGATTTTTGAGAAGAACCTGACCTGTTGCTGGATCAACTTTGATATCCTTAACTTCGGTTTTTCCACTCTTAGGATCAACAAAAGTTACTGTATGCTTGACCAAGTCAAATTGTCCATACTTTGTATCAATCTTCCCAGTATCTGAATCAACTTGTCCAGTTGATGCCTCAACTGTAGCGGTCTTTGGGTCTATCAGACCCTTCTTGTCAACTTTACCTGCAACACCGACCACTTCAACAACAGGCTCCAAATGATTTCCAATAGCAACCAAATGAGCCAGTTGAGGATCAACTTTGTTGGTTTTGGGATCAACAACACCCGTCAATGTGATTTGTCCAGTAACAGGATCCACATGGGCTTTCTTAGACTGTGCTTTTCCTGACTTAGGATCCACAGTTCTTACCTCACCGGTCTTGGGATTCAATTGTCCGTACTTGGTATCAATGAATCCTGACTGAACGTTAAAGACACCTTTAGAACGTTCAACATCTCCGTTCACAGTATCAACCTTTCCTGTTGTTGGATCAATCTTTCCAGTGATGGCGGTTACTTCCATCATTGGATTATCCACAGGAGCTACACATATGACCTCACCAAGACTATCATCAATCCTACCTGTGTCCGGATTCATAACTCCTGATGTCAGGTGAATATGTCCAGATTTGGGTTCAATGGTTCCTTGATGGGTTTCTACCTTACCCGTTCTTTCATCAAGGGCTTCCAAAGTCGCTTTCTTGGGATCAATTACTCCGTATTTGGATTCAATTTTACCAGTTTCTGTATCCAAAATACCCGTACTGTGTTCAACAGTTCCAGACGAAGGATCCATTTTCTTGGTCTTGGGATCCAATTTGGATACAACCACCATAATCTTCACCTTCTTCCTCTTCGGCTCAGCCGGAGGCTTTGCAACAGCAGCTGCTGCTACTACAGGAGCTCTTCCTGTAGCTTGCCTCTCGGCATTCAAGAGAGCAGCATTAGGGTCCTGAAGGGTTTTGTAGGTACCTGCAGGTCCTGTCTCTTTGGCAAGACCTGCTGCTGTATCCTTATTGGGCGAATACGATCCACCTGTTCCAATTTTAATGGGTTCCAAAAGCTTTTGCTTGGTCTTAGGTGACAAATTACCCTCCTTGAGTAACTTATCTCTGGTCTTGGGTGACAATTCGCCACGAGCAAGTTTCTCCCTTGTTTTCGGTGACAATTCCCCACCTGTCTGTCTCTTAACTGCTTCCTCCTTGACTTTCTGATCTTCACCAGGAGCATAGTTAAATGCCAGACCTGTGGCACGTCTAGCCTGAGAATTTGGACTCAATTGTCCACCACTACCATCTTGATCCTTTGCCCGAATCGTAGGATCTTGGTCATACCTAAACCCACCTTGAGTATAATTTTTCCTCGATGGACTGACATTTGGATCGTCATCAGTGTACTCATACGGTTTCGTAAAACCAGATTGTTGGGTTTGTTCCTTTCCTGTGGTTGGTGTTTCCACAGCAACGGCAATTTTCTTTTCGTCTTTAGACGGTGCCTTATCTTTAGGTGGTGTTTTATCTTTAGGTGGTGTCTTATCCTTGGGCGGTGTCTTATCCTTGGGTGGTGTTTTATCCTTCTTCCTGCCTGAGGAGAAGATTCCCAATCCCTAAACATTGATTTTGATTTTGTTTCCAGGGATTAAGGAATTGTTTTGTTTTTTGTTTTTTGTTTTTTTTTTTTAGGCAGGAGGGTGATTTTGGAATTGCAAAGAAATAAAAGAGATACAAAAAATAAAATAAGTTCAAACACTCAATCTTATGGGAAAACTATAGATATTGCTAAGCTCAATAAAGGTACTTAAGATGCTGCCTTTCAAAACTACTTTATCCAAAGCTACGGTATAATTCAATTGGATTTTATATCAACAAACTATAAAAAATATATATATATTGTAGCAAAATGCAAACGTAGAATGCCTTATAGACACTGATTTTCTCTTAAAAGATTTTTATTTCAAACAATATCAATCAACTTAACTTACCCTTCTCTTCGAAGTTGGAGACTTTTCATCAGATGTATTCAAAGTTGAATCATTCGGATCGGTTTCGTTACCTGAAAATTTTCCACAAATTTTAAGAATATTAACAAAAAAAAAGAATAATAATTAAATCTTTACAAGTATTTCTAAAAAATGAATCTTACCATTAACAGCAGTTGCCTGTTTTTCTGGTTTCTCCTTAGGATCATCCTTCTTCTTTGAAGGCAAAACAGATACGCCACCGACAGGTTTCTGCAAAAGAAGAAGATTGCATAGCCTTAATTTTTGTCAACCAAAAAATAAAAAATAACTCGCGAAAAGCCCCTCCACCAAAAATAAAATACAAATGAGATAGTAAAACAGAAAAGCAGATTTTTACCAATTATAAACATACTTCCTGGTCACGATGAAAGCGATATTTTCTGTAAATTTTATCTAAAAAATGAAAACCAAAAACATAAATTCTACCAAATACGGCCTTTAGACATGAGATTCATGCTTAGCTCCTCACTAAGATGACTTAGTTGATGACTGAAGATAACCAAATCTAAATTGAGACTTAGTACTTAGATAAACGCAAAGAAATTGATCCATTTTTGAAACGAATGGTAACTGGCGATGAGAAATGGGGCTCATATGAGAACAGCAGACGGAAAAATTGTGGTCCAAGCGTAATAAACCGGCAAGGGGCCCATCAAGCCTAATGAAAAGTGAAGATATTTTTCACTTTTCCTTGTAAAATTTTTGCAGATATTGCACCGCGACTTAAACAAATTTCTTCGTAGTTCTTGCATTATTTCGGCGAACATTATGAAATATGTATTTGATGATAGCTTTTTTTAACGCACAATTTCGAAATATATCAGACTAATAAGTCAATTCTCTTTAGGAAAAAACTTGCCAATAGTCTTCAGTGCATCTATGCAAAAACGTATGGAAAAATGAAATGTCGAGAGGCCCCTGGAGCCGGCCCTAACGATCACCAAGCCCGGATTAACGTTCAAAAAGTTTTTTCCTTGTATTTGGTGGGATTAGAAGGGAATCATCCACTATGGGCTACTGCCCAATGGCCATACGCTCAATTCTGACCTCTATAGTCAACAACTGACTAGATTGAACCAAGCAATTGACCAGAAGCGCATAGAATTGGCCAATGCCAATATGAAGGGTGTTGTGTTCCATCAAGATAACGCCAGGGCACACCACACACATTTTTCAAGTAGAGTAATACGATGAGTACGATATTACTGTTCGTATCAATTGTTTTCTAAATCCTCTAAATCGTATTAAAGGCAATTCTAGCAATTTTCCATGCGTACCAACTGTGATTCGGTCAGTTTTCGAGCAATTTAGTGACTGCCAATTTTATAGGAATTAGGAAAATAAGAGAGAGAGAGGAAAGATGAAATACTTGCTGTCTTATTTTTTGCCATTCTCGTAGTTCAAAAGATATTAAACTTATATGTGACACCATAGTGATCATACCTCGATATTGATGGCAAAGCCACATATTCATGATTCCAAGCTCATGCTCTGTATTTTGTAGGATCAGTTGTGCGTAATGAACTATGATGAGCTGTTTTGATTACTGCGCGGATGTCTTTCGGTTAAAGACTATTTGGAAATGATTAAGTGGGAAGTCCTTTCCAGGATATTGCTTCTTCCTGGTTTATCTAGCCCTTTATTAGTATTTAGAAAACAATAACTGGGATAAATTCTTTGATCGATGCTAAGGATCAGTCGTTCTTTAGCAAAATCGAAATTCGTATCCGTTGAATCGAAATCAAATTTCGTATTGTCTCGGTTTAAAAGGAGATGGTGTGTTGTCCGAGATAATTGGTTTCATCCATGACTAAATTTATGGTTTCAAAGAAGTCAGAAAAAAATGGTTTTTGTTTTTGGGACAGCAGTGTCCCACTAGTCCTTAAAGGCTTAACCAAACAATCGCCGCATTGAATGAGTGCGACATCACCTCTCAGCTAAGAACAAAGCATCATGCCTTCGTTCCAACAAAGACTTAGTAAAATCTCTAGTTTTTAAAGCTTAAGCGCTAAGTCTCATCCATAAGTCTCTAGTCTGAAGACCATTTCAATGAGAACAAAAAAGCAATATTGTACAAATTGCAGTGCCTGAAACATGCACGTAAGCATGCAAGTTTAAGTATAACAGAATGCAAAAGATAGTACTTTCAAAAAATTGCTTTTCGGCGAGTACTCTAGATAATTTCTTTGTGATAAATTTAAGCACTTTCGATGAAAGAATGGAAAAATCAAAATAATTTTCAGATATTCTTGAGCGGTATGTCAAATATGTATATATATATATATAATTCTTCTTAAACGTTATCTGTAAGCCAAGGCCACTAAAAAATAAATGCCAAACAGAAATAGATTGATTTGAATACAATATTTTTTCACTGCAATGCAGCAGCAAAAAGCCAAATAAAAACGCAAAAAATCACAAAAATATTTGTATATAACACAAACATTCAAGTAAAGAAAAAAAACGATCACATATTCTCTGCAAGGATAATAGAAAAAGTACGAAGAGCAAGATGAATTTGAGAGCAAACAGGACAATAGTACAAAAAAAAGTTTGATGTTTCTTGCTTTGTTACGAAAAAAAAATAACCTGATCAGTACTCGATCCACCTGTTGTCTCATATTCTCCCTCGAGGGAGCTCTGTGATGAGGCTGAAGCTGTTCCTGTGCTGGATTCTCGCTTCAGCTGATCCATTTTGCAAACCCATTTTTGGTTCAGTTTGTATTTTTTTTTTGGTTTTTTTTAGGCACAATTCAGTTTTAAAATACAGGTGTTAACACACATTACACACAGAAGATTTTTGTTATGTGTGAAAAGGAGGGGAAGAAAAACACTCGTTAGTTGTGTTAGAAAAAAATTGCAATCTTTTTCTTTTTGTTTAATGAATTAATTTGGTCAATTTTTCCATTCTTTTTTTTTATTAAATAATAATTTCTCAACCAATTTTTTTAATAGTAATCTAATAGAATAAATAATTATAAAAAAAAAATGATAAAAGTAAAAGAATGAAGGATCTAAATTTAGTGAAACTAATTCATTCGCTAATTTCGTGCATACTAGCCAATTTTGTTCACAATAATTAGATAGGAAATAAGAGAAATGAATTTATTTTTGAAATAATCATGACGTATGCATGATAACTTTTTATTTGTAAACATGTTTTCAAAATTTCGTATGAGAGCGAGTGAGACAACTATAGAACTAGGTGTCACTCACTCTGGTTGAAATGTCAAAATCAGTTTTACAAAAGTTATTGTTCGTTGAGCATTATGCCCAACGTACACTAACTTTTGTTTATTAAACATGTTTTTGACATTTCAATGAGAGTGAGTGAGATCTAGATCTAGTCACCTCGCTCATTCTCATGGGAAATTTTAAAAATATGTTTACAAACAAAACTTATTGTGCGCTGATCATTATGCCCAACGCACAATAACTTTTGTTTTGTAAACATGTTATTGACATTTTAATGAGAGTGAGTGAGATCTAGATCTAGTCATCTCGCTCACTCTCATAGAAAATTTTGAAAACATATTTACAAACAAAAGTTATTGTGCTCTGGGCATTAGAATGAAAATGATTTCTAAATAGAAAAAACATAACACGATAGGGGAAAGCGCGCTACCTTCGGACGACTCAAGCTTTGAACAATTCATTATTTTCAAAATGTTTTTGATAAATTTGACCCATTGAAAGAACAATGAACCAAATCCATTAAGAACATGGAAAAAATACAGAGTTGTGCGAAGCTTGAGTCGTCCGAAGGTAGCGCGCTTTCTCCTGAGGAATCATTCTTTGGAAAAATAGGTATTTAAGAATCTCTGTTATATCTAGAAAATTTCATGAAATAAAATTTCACATCCTTTTCTTTCTCAAACATTTTACAATTATATATCAAAATCAAAATTCAATTTGTTGTGATGTTCAAAAGAAGAAGAAGAAGAGTGCAAAAAAGTCGGATAAACATATGCACAACTTATTAGAAAGAAAGGGATGTGAATTTTGATTTCATGAAATATTCCTGATTTAAAAGGTGTGCAGGGGTCAAAATAATTTAATTTAAATTTGACATATGAACTTTATTAATTAGGTTTATTTTAGATTGCTCATCAACAGCGAACGAGAGCGAGACGACTATAATACCCAACGCATAATAACTTCTGTTTAGTAAAAAGGTTTTCGAAACTGCCTATAAGAGTGAGCGGCATAACTAGAGTTTTAGGTTTCATTCACTTTAACTGAAATGTCAGAAACTTATTTGCAAAACAAAAGTTATTCAGCGTTAGCCATGAAACTATATTTCTTTCAGATAGCCAAAACGTTTATACGTAAAATTTCGTGAAACTGAATTATAGCCATCTCGTTCACTCACGCGCTGAGCTTCTAAATTTATTTACAAAACAAAATATTTACTGTCTATACGTCATTTTTTTTAAAAATTTGTTTTGTAATAATTTATGCTTTCCCGAATGTAAACCTTAAAGATCTTTTAACATTTTGTTGAAATATTCATTGCCACTAGACAGTGAAAAACCTAAATTGATCAGTAAAAGAACCCCGAAAATTACGATTGTTCCCCCTTTTGAATTCAGTTATTTCATTAATGTCAAGGAATTATCACGGATTATTTCTACTTGAGGATGCGAGAAAACATTACAGTAGATACAGGTAACTTTCCACCCTACTGTTCGTAAGCTTCGCTTTAATTCTAGAACTCAAGGATAGTAATTACCGATCAGTCATGGTAGATATGATCGATCAAAATCATCCTTAAGTGCTACTTCTAGAATCAAAGAAAATCTTATGAACAAGAGGGATCAAAATCACCCGCATCACGATATGCTGATTGCCTGTATGTTTATCCACCAATTACCAAAGCTAGCCAAATAATCAAAAATAGTTACTTGGAGTTTACTGGGGACCTTCGTAATTCGACTTAATTAGCATTATTTTCAGTCTTTCTCCAACCCTTCTTCCTTCTGGATGCATATTGTGACGAATTTCTCTTTTAAATAGCTAGGGGTAGTGAATATCCCCCCCCCCGTTACCACCATAATGCAAGTTTTACACTTCGGCCCTATACTTCGGGAAGGCCACGCATATGCGTTTGAAAGACAGGGAAGGCATTGTGTGTGGATAAGAGAGAGAAGCAATTAGATTTAAACTGATCATTTATGACCAAGGTGTTTCTTGCCTGTGATACCAATCACAGTTCAGGGTGAGTCGTCTTCTGTGTGAATGGGGAAGCTCTTGTAATTGTAATTGCCATGTCAACCCTTAGACACGTGCATCCCCTTGTTTCCTTGTTAGACGAATTCACGGTTAAGGGTAAATCTGCATGCCGTGAGAGCATTTGGCCAGGCGTATCGCATTTGGGGCTTATTGGACTTATTGGAAGCCGAGAAGTAGAACTTCTTTTGTAAGGGATCACCTCTTAGATTCTGAGGACATTGAAGATGCCCCAATGCCTGTCATTAGCGAGAGAGAATACTCTACTCTATACGGCAGTGGAATCATCGGGAGTTTAGGAGATACAGTAGGTGTCAAAAGTTTGTTACCTCATATATGTTCGGGAAACCAGGTGCAAAAAAAGATAGAGAAAAGTACTTTTTAAAATTTTTCTTTTTGCGAATTAGTTGCTTGTAATCCGTAGATCTTATTTATGTAGTTCGAAAAAATTATTTCATACAAAAAATATTTGTTTTCCAAAATTTGTTCATTATTCGTGCGTCAAAAGTTTGTTGCCTCATTTGAAAAGTTACTCAAAATGGTCAAAAACATGCAACTAACTTAAAACAAACTGGCTGTATTTTGAGCTTATGTCATTTGAGAGGCCAATGGTGGGTTTGGACATTTCTAAAGTTGTATATGGTAAAATACATGGGTATAAGAGTTATGATAAATAACAAGAAATAATCTGTTTTTTTAATAATTCATAATTTAAGTTTAAATGGCATGTTAGAAGGAGTTGAAAGATGGGGGGAGATCGTCCAAAGATACTGTCGGAATGAATCTGCGTCGGTAATTGCCAAATTTTATGGAAAATCACGAATGGTTATACATAAAATATTCAAATATTATAGTAATGAGGTACGAGTACATCTGAAAAACGCTACTGGCAGACCTAGAGTATCGAATCAGAGGGTTGATAACAGCATTGTAAGTATCTCTGATAGTGATCCAATGATGTCTGCTCCAAAAATTCACAGTCAGTTGACTGCTGAAGGAACACAGCTCCCTACTGTTACAAAAACAAGCCCATATTAAGAAAAAATGGTAAGAATGTTTGGGTGGCTCGCAATATTCCATTGGTAAGCAAGACCAATCTGAATAAAAGGTTGTAGTTTTACATGTTCCAAGTCGCGTTTTTCAGATGTACTCGTACCTCATTACTATAATATTTGAATATTTTATGTATAACCTTTCGTGATTTTCCATAAAATTTGGCAATTAACGACACAGATTCATTCCGACAGTATCTCTGGACGATTTCCCACCTTTTAACTCCTTATAACTTGCCATTTTAACCTAAATTATGAATTATCAAAAAACAGATTATTTCTTGTTATTTATTATCACTTTTAAACACATGTATTTACCATTGACAACTTTGTAAATGTCCAAACCCACAATTGGCCTCCCAAATGATATAAAATTAAAATATATACGGTTTACTTTGAGTTCGTTGCATGTTTTTGACTATTGTGAGTAACATTTCAAATGAGGCAACAAACTTTTGGCGCATGAAAAATGAACAACTTTTAGAAAACAATTATTTTTTGTATGAAATAAAGTGTAATATTTTTTTCGAAATTCATAAATAAGATCTATGGATTACGGGCAACTAATTTGTAAGAAGAAAAATTTTAAAGTCTTTTTTTCTATCAATTTTTGGACCTGATTTACCTAACATACATGAGGCAACAAACTTTTGACACCTACTGTATATTACAGAAAAAACGTTACATTATGCCCAAAGCACAATAACTTTTGTTTGTAAACATGTTTTCAAAATTTCCTATAGGGAGCGAGATGACTAGATCTAGATCTCACTCACTCTCATTGAAATGTCAAAAACATGTTTAATAAACAGAAGTTATTGTGCGTTGGGCATTACTTATATTTTACTAGATACATTAAATAATTTTCAACATTTTCACAAAAGTGTCAATAGGGGTTCCCTGTCGAACAGACGTTCCACCGACCCTACAGATACAAAGCAATGATAAATAGCAGAGTTGCTAATCCAACCAACGGGATATTGCAAGAAGCTTCCACTGAGAGTGTCTCTAAAGGTATTGAATTAATTACATTAATTCAATTTAATTTACATTAAATTAATTACAGTAGCCAAGTAATTGACTTTAGTGTATTACTTTTACACTTAAGTCTATAATTCAGAAGGGTAACGCATATGGTCTTGAATGGGGTGCAACGTGCAACCGGTGCAATAGCCATGGCATCTCTTTTTAGACACTCTTATTCTTGTCAATGGAATCTCCACGATTCCGCGTATCAGACTGACTTCGTCTGCAGTATCGTTTAAGCATTTAGTGAGATAAGCTTTTTTGGGACTTCTTAACTACCCCTTTGACCACAATGAATACCGTCAGAAAAAAAATGTTCCTATGGGAATGTACAATTATTCAATCAGACTCAAGCTACATTATCTCTTTACATCGGAAAGTTTTCATCGTCATCATCGCTTAATTCTAGAATATTTTATCCATTTAGGATATCCTGATCAAACGTCGTTCTTTTACTGATCAAAAAGATTTTTTCAAATGAATATCCAACAGGGATTGCATAAATTGAATTTTTAATTTAAAACTGAAGGTTGAAAGGTGTTTTTTTTTTAATTTTAAAAGTCAATGACATTACTGCACGTGGGATATTTTTGATCCAGAGACGGAATTTTAGGCAGACGGCCAATTGACCCAAACAAGCCATTGGCGCATAAATAATTGACAACAGACAATTGATCCAATTCGAATACTTGGAAATTTAATTTTAAAATTAATCATCCCGAAAAATTGTTTAGTGTTCCCAATCAAGATTAATAATAGCACCACAAAATGCCAAAAAAGAATTTTATTAATATAATGTCTTACCTTTTCCTTCTTGTCTTTCTTCAATGGACTTCGTGACTGTCTCGGTGAATCCAGTTCAGGAATATGATCAGGCGGATGTGACATTGTATGACGTTTATTGGCGTCCTTGTTCTGTTCCTTTTCAAGAGC
The DNA here is from genome assembly GCF_024763615.1 of Phlebotomus papatasi. NCBI lineage: Eukaryota > Metazoa > Arthropoda > Insecta > Diptera > Psychodidae > Phlebotomus > Phlebotomus papatasi. Next base: position 18,519,618 of record NC_077223.1, on the reverse strand, counting down.
CAGTGCTAGAAAAAAAAGAAAGTAAAATTGAAAGATTATTTCCCTGTAATGTTTTCCTCTGCTGAGATTTACTCACCATCCATGCTTCGGCTGGAGAGTCTCTTTCCGGTGAGACTGCGCTCAAAGGCTGGTGCTGGGCGATCGATGGGATTCTTCCTGGTTTCATACATAGTGCGCCCAGAATAGCGGAATTTAGATCCAAATCGAGGGAAAATTCCACTTTTGTTGACAGGTTCGGGCGTCATGAGACGGAAGAAAGTGTGATGTTCAACGCAAGCTTTCCACAATTTCTTAGCAGCACGATGATTGGCCAATTTGAAACCAATTGTGGATTCATACTGCTCAAATTCTCCTGGACGTATTTTGATGTAGAAATTGTGACGTTTGTAGGAGATCTTGAGGATCTTTGGCCAGGCAAAACGATTGATCCTCAGTTTATCTCTGTACACAAGTAATCCTGTGGCACAGACCCCCAAAAGGATGTCTACACCCTCAGAATCTTTTGCTGGATGCAAATCTACACCGTACATGGCCAATTTCTTGGCATTCTCGAGATAATGGAGCTCCGCCTCAGCCGGCGTCTGACCCTTGTGCGACTTGTGCAGATCCACAACTTTATCCTCCAACTCTGGTGTTTGATTTGGAGCAAAGCGGAAATCCTTGAGGTAGGCACGATTCTTCATCTCTTGCGGATCATAATCGCCCAATTCTGATTGAACCAAGTACGATCCCAGGAGAGCGTGCGTGATAAAAGAGCATGGCAATCGTCCCTCGAGGATGTCATTGCGCACCTGAAGGCACAAATGGTACCGCGTGATGTCTTCCTGAAGCTGTGCCGGTTCCGGCGGATAGAACTTCACGGCAAACTGAAGTATCCACGGATCACTCTTAAAGAACTTAGCTACTGGCTTATCCAATTCCAACCATGTGCGTGGATCTGTGGGCGTCTGATAGATCAACCCAAAATAATCCTTCTCAATGATATTAAGACCGGCACAGATGGAGTTTAGCAAGTCACGTCCTTTCGCTTTTCTCTGCAAAAGTTGTTATAGAAGAATTAACCTTCAATTAGGTAAGACCGTCTCAAGATTGTCTTCACAAAAATTACATTTACTGCGATTATAACGTTTTTATTTATTTAAATGTGCTATAGTGTCCTCGGTAATAGTCTTACTAACATCTTTTAAAAGTTTGAGCTCATTTTGACTCTTCGTTTAGTTGCTATCCTCAGTTTTTTCTGACTGAAAAACTCATTTCCAATTTCAAGAAAAATACATATTTAAAGTTATCTGACTAAAATAAATTCATTTTTTACTGAAAGATATGTCGTTCTACTTTGTATATTTTATTTTAAAAAAAAATTCAAAAAGTAAAAATGTGAATTTAAGAAGCAAAAAGAGTTTCAAAAAAAAATTATATTTTCTCACCTAGCGTCTAAATTAAAAGAGATAATAAGGAATAGATGGTAGTTTGGACTTTATTGGATCATAATTATCCTAGAAAACACTTTCTTACAACTTTTTCTCGCGTATTAAAGAAAAAACTGTTAGAGGGTTAAATGAATTAAATGTTAAATGTAAATGGTTTAATGAATGTTAAGTTGAAATAATTCGAGGATATAGATGTAATTGTTACACTTTTTCTATGTAAAATTTTATCTCAGCTGAAGTATAAGCTTAAATGTTTTCGATTTAAGAATATACTTCAGTCAAGATGATTTTAATTTGGAAAAGTTAGTATGGAACAACAAATAGAAGTATGCCTAATAATGTCTTACAAAGACAGGTGCATTTCGTCATATGCGAGAAGAAAACAATTAATAAAGTAAATGATACAATAAAATGCAGGATATTTGGCTGTTAAAGTAATTCAATTTCTGTAAAATCTTTCCTTATATGTTCTCATCAACTTGCGCTTCAGAAGCGTTAGAAATTGCCAATAAGCGTCAAAGCCTATCAAAATTTATCAGTAGGTTGTGATCTGAGTGTATATTTACCCACTAAATTCCAATATTCCAAAATAAATCACAAAAGCGCATAATTTATGAGTGCAAGTTGGTCAGTTGGTATTAAGAAATTCAGATATACGGTCCTATTGGTCCTATTCATCATATAAATTCGTGTTAGGGGAATTTAAATTTGACTACATTTTCTATATTATTTTCATTTAAATCAATCAACTTATTGATTTTAATGTTAGATACATCTGGAACACTTCAGAAGAATTTGAGGAGTTCGTTCGGCAGCATTTGGAAGGTTAGAACTAGTGAGAAAGTTCTGAATTAGGACAAAGTATCAAAGCTGGTATCAACGTATTCGTTATGCTAATAAAGGAAAATTGTTTTAATGCTTTTTCTGAGAAATAAGAAAAGTATGAGGAATAAAAAAAAGTGTTATAACCAAGTCGAATGGCAGAGCACTCGCTCTATGATGCAAGTGTCCCAGGTTCGGGTTCGGAACCCCTTTATGCCCTAGACACACTTACGACTTAAGCCGAGAGACGACTTAGTGGAAAATGATGGAAATGATGTTTAATCATTATTTCAAATATAATTACGCTAAACCGTCTCTCGGCTAATCCTCACGTCTGTTAAGGCCCTTAGGTTACCAAGAATTTTTCTGGCATTAACGGTATTCTAAGTGCATCCAGTGACCTTCACTAGACTTGATTTCACAGGGTATAGGACTGACAACGCCATCCTTGTTTAAGAAAAAGAATAATCTATGTCCCAAAAATTTCGTTCGCGAGAAAGCATTGTTCCTGTATAGAACGTTTTGCCACCATTATGGAAATTACTCAAAATGTACTTAGTCTAGAGCCCTTAATTAAGGGGTAACATTTACCAGAATGCCCAAGATCAACGGATTTTTGTGAATTTTTTGTGACTTTGCTTATGAATCGATCATATGTAATTTTCCTAGTTTAGTGCAAGTTTTTTTCTTTACATCTTTAAAAGTAAAGGCCTTTAAAGAAAATTTCCTCTGTCAAGCAGAAAAGTTAAAAATGTTTATATAGGGCTATTTTTGACGAAAACTGCTTCTAGTATGTAGACGCCATAAAAGAAATTGTGTCATACAATTTTATAACTTCCTAGAACATTTGGGCTTTTTCAGATTACCGTTGCAGGTGCTCTACAAAACACTTATTTTCGTAACACATGACTCTTTAAACAAATATTTCAAATCCTAATAACCAAATTTTGATTATTCTGTAAAATCGAATTTGAATTAGCAGAGGATATTCAGTACTAAATTTTATCCAAATGGTTTCTTATATGAAAAATTGTGTACTTTGCTAATTTGAAAGAACCTCCAATTAGACGCTTAGATACTACACTACTACTATAAGCTTATCTTGGCTTATTACCCGTTTTCTCAGTAAATCTCAATGATTGTTGGCATAATCTGACATTCTAATTAATTTGTTGGCCTATAAATGCACATGAAGGTACTTACATCGATCGTAACGTCGAGAACTGAACCATCGAGGAGAGTGACTTTAGCAAGGGCCGCCTTGCCCGAAGACGCCACACTCTTCTTCTTCGGCGTCGTCTGTTCTTCAGACATGGCGGATGGTGGCTGAGTGACACCAGCATTGGTGGCTGGCGGAGGCGCCGTCTTTGTAGCTTCCGCCGGCATCTTCGTCCCTCTGCAAGACAAATAACAAATAAACCTATGGTAAGCGAAAGTGAAATTCATTCAATTATTCAGCATAGCGAGCACCCTGTTGAATATACTTTTCGCCCCTTTTCATTTTTCCACCCACGAAACCACCAAGAACCATCACAAGAGAAAAGCGAATGTTTATTGTACGTCCACTTGAGTTAATGGCACAATTCATTGAACTTGGTTTCTCGGTGGACAAACTATTCTATGCAACCTGACGTCAGAGAAAATCAATAATTTCTGCATGGCATTCAAAAAGGATATGCATACTTGCTCTAGTAAAATATTTCGCTAAAATATCCTGACAATTTAATTAGCAAAATTGATTTTATATCTGTACAACATATCTTCTGAACAATAGATATTTGCTTATTAAATATTTCCAAGCACATAACTTTATTGATTTTATTTACCACTGCATATTTTTGAAGAAATTGTTTTTTTTTTTTAATTCTCAAGTATTCACAGTGCAGCGCGGTTATTGCAAAAATAGCATATTACACTGTTGCTTTATTAGAAGTATTATACAGTTATAGATGGTATAGAGGTATAGATAGTGTTGGGTTAAATAGAAGATTTTCTGTCTCAGTGTTGCTGAATATCAAAAGTTAGCAGAGTGAAAACTATATAAGATATCGACTTGCGGTTTACCAAAACGCAAACTAACAATGATTTTATGAGAACAGAAAAGCTAACACAATTCTATTTCTTCTCTACTTTCTTATCTTTTTGGGAGAAATTGTTTTTTTTTTACTTTTTAATGCCATTTGTCTCTGAAATCAAACTTTCCGAACCAAGATTTCTGATTTCCAGCAATTTCCAAACTTTTGATATTATTATTATCGAAGTAACACGATTGAAATAGTTTTTTAGTAGTTTTATAACATAAGGTATTTAGAAGTAGATAAATCACATTATACAATAAATAATGTAGCAGTGTCTTGTATCTAAGTAATTTATCAATTCTCATTGAGTAAAGCGTCCTATGCTTTGCGGGAATGCTTGAACTCTGAAGTCTAAACTTAGATGCTATACACAGAAAATGCAGAAAATGATTTTGACAACCAATAAAATGTAATGTGCTATCATTACACATAAACTATTTTTCATTTTGAAGTTTTTCGAAATATTTTCCTGCCATAGTAAAGTTTTTTGTGAGGAGGCCACAAGTAATGCCGCCACCCTACTAGAAAAGTACTTCCACATCATTTGCCGTTCACCTGTTCACAACTGATATGAACCGATTCATAAATCATTCAAAAGATACTCCAAAATAGTAATAGAATTTATTTTCGGAAAAAAATATTTATCAATTTATAACCGATTCATAACTGATTGGAAACGGTTCAGTCAGAAATTCCAAGACCTTTCTAATAAGCCCATACATGATCCCATTTGGATTTGACCTTCGACTTTGAAAAACCGTAAACATCAAAAATTAAAAAAATAGCACCACACGTTTTCGAGCAAACTCAAAAAAAGGTTTTGAAAGGGAAGGGGATTGTGGGGTGGAAACGAGGGATACGTTAAAATCCCAATAAGGGATACGTTAAGGAAACGAGGGGTACGTTAAGGTTATCTCTAATCATTTGGCCTCCAGAGATGGCGTTTGACAGCGTGACATAAGGAAAACTCTAATGTTCATATTTCCAAAATTTTACCAAAAATTTGACTTTTTAGGGGGTCAGGAGGACTGTAAATGTATATAACTGAAAGTCGACCGTTTATGCAAACTTCTCTCTCTGTGGGATTCGAGCAGTAAAATTAGTTTAAAAATAGTTGTTTTGAAAAAACTTTAAAAAAATATTAAAAGTTTGTTGAATGTGTTACAAGTTATGAAGATAATCGTAATTGTACATTTCTCAAAATAGTTTAAACTCGAAATTTGCTTTTAGCATTTTATGAGTTCTCGATTTGTTTATGGAAATATTATTTTATTAAATACTTTTATTTAATTTCATTCAAACATGAAGCTTCAATATTTTCGTTATTTTTTTTACATTCCTTTTTTTTACTTTTTCTATTATTTAATGGCCCCTACACACTAGAGAAATTTATATCCATATTGAAGAGTTTTTCCTACACAAGCATAGGGAATTTGCTTCAATATGGACGATATGGACATAAATTTCTCTAATGTGTAGAGGCCATAAGAAAGAGAAAAATAACTTTGAATGCTATACTTAAAATAAACCTGTAACCAAAGTTATGGCCCTGTAACTTCAAAACATACAAATACCGTAAAGCAGTCTTCAGACTAGAGGTTTAGCCCAGTTCATGAAGGTCTCAAAATCTTAAATAGCTAGCAATTTTATCGCTTTTTGAGAACCTAATAAATTATTTATCTTAAATAATCCAATCTTAAATTATTTTTTTCAAAAAATCGTGGTTGATAAGAAATTAGAGCAGTTAAACTTTATGGCTAAGCCTTAGGTCTGAAGCCCGTATAAGTGCGGGTGACTAACACCCTCCCCTCACTGTTCACAACCTTTTCTTTATTTTTAGAACTTAAGGGTGATCTTTACCAATCAGATCTACCATGTCTAATCGGTAAAGACCATGCTTAAGTTCTAGAAATAAAGAAAGGCGTACAAATAGGGGGTATCAAAGTCACCCGCACTTACGGTGCATAAAACAAATTTAAAGATTGTCCTCTGACTTTTGAGATAGCTATAGGTTTTAAATGTATTCAGATAAACCTTTAACAACTGAATTCTTTATGGACGGATAAGGATTATTTAATTTTAAAGTCCTATATATAATGTCAATCAGCTCTTTCTGAAATCCTCACAACTTAAAAGTTGCAAAAGTTTTTCTTATCAGCTTTAACACAGAAAAGAAACTTGATATTCCTTTCGGCAAAGAAAACATAAAGCTTCTTGGGTTTTATATTTAAAGCCTAAAGGCATTTAACAAAAATAGGATACCTTTCTCCTAATACAAATCCGTTGTGAAAAGTCGATTTAAGAATTAAAGATTAAAGATTGAACTCCCCATTGAGAAGATTAGTTAAAATGTTTTTCTAAACAATCTTCTAACAATTTTGATTATTTTAAAATAGATTTATTGACTAAAAAGGAAAAAAATAAATAAAATGAAATATTAGGTGAAAATTTCTTCACTTTTAGTTTACCAGATAAATTTTATTGAACACACAGTGAATACAAAAATCACTAATTGTTTCTGTTGAATGATACTGAAAGGAAAGTGCATGATGTTCTCTCAGCATCTTTTTATTTCCCTTCATAAGCTCTGTACATAATTTAATTATGTTGTTAAATGGAAAGTGTAGTAAATTTATATCATTAATGATGTGAAATGTGCCTAAGAAACATATTGATATAGTCAAAAAATAAGAAAATTTCTAATAAAATATTTCATTATAGTTAACGTCTAATGATGTCTTGGTGGACCACGTATTTGAGCAATAAGGAAGTTGCCAATTTTCTTTTTCTTCCCTTCTATTCTTCAATTCAATTGAATCTACTCTGTAGATGGCAAAAAATACATGGAAAAATTTCTCCACTAGAGCAGATGACATCATTATCCATGGAATATTTATAGTTTTTCTTGTAATGGGGGTGAAAACCTTCAGAGACTAAGAGGTAGTTAAATAAGGAAGGAAATTGTTAATGTATCGTGCGTGAAATATGATCCTTTGCAAAGAGCAGCAGAGAAATGCGGAGTGAATAATTAAAATGTTCTCTACACTAAATCCTACATAGATCGCGCCTCTATTTACCCATAAACATTGTGAGCTTTTTCACTTCATGATGTGACAGAGGTCAATGACCGAGTCAAAAGGAAGAAATTTTCATACAACTTCCCTAAAAAAAATTCATTAGTAAAATATTTAGTGAAGCTTTAGAAATCTAATCAAATAAACTTTAATACTTTGATTCCAAAAAGCTGCCTAGTGACAGAATATTTCCGGTGAGAAGCTCATGCGCGCTAAAATGACCACAAGCCCCTCAAACCATTCTTGACTATAAAAAAAACTCCCCTCTAAAGTGTCTGACCACACAAGAGAAAAGTGTTATATAATTAACCCCGAAATGTAAGAGAAAAAAAAACATAAACACCCTTGCTCATAAATATGTTAGCAAAAAGAGCCTTTTAATGTAATTAACCGTCTCGCATTTTTAGCACAAAGTCCATAAACCTCATCATCCCTTTAATTAAAATAATAATTGAGGATGATGGAAATGTCATTCAAATTGACCTGAAAATTGTGAAATTGATAATTAATTATCTGTCATTTCGTCTAACTTTCTGAAGTACCTTATACCTACACTGAGAAAAAAATTAAACTTGAAAATGTTTTATGATTTTCGTTTTGCCTAATAAAAAATTGAACGGAAAGCTTATTTTTTTGCTTTAATTTTCCTCTACACTAAGGAACCTATATTACAAAATTAAAACTAAATTTTATTGTTTTGTACTAAAATTAATTCACCTTGTACATCTTTTGAATTTAGTGAACTTCAATTTCACGTTGATAGACTTTATTGTTCGTGCACTGAGTGCATCACATCACTGACAGAGAAATCCGAAAAAGTTAAAATAACATTCCGGAAATGTTTATTTTACCCTGCAGTATTGATCCGAAATCGGTGTAAATATTATGCTTTTTAAGTGTATTAGGGGTTAAAAAGTTACCCCTTTTCATGTTATTTTTACCCTTAAAAAAGTGTAAATTTAACATTAAGACATGAGGAAAAAAAGTTAATCGCACCCCCGTTTTTTTCTCAGTGTGCGTTCTACGCAACTTTTATCAGGTCATTCAATAAGTCCATAGAATGACACATAAATGGTCCCACTATAAGAAAAATCTTGAATGCAACTCAAATCCACACAACAGTCTTTCGAATGACATTATGTCAAAATTTGACAGGAATCGAACCATTTTGTTTTTCAAGTTGAATCTATTAGAAGTAACGGAAGTAACCAACTTAGTTCTTTTTTTAATGAAAAATTCAGAATTTCGTTTTTTTTTTTAAACCTTATTATTTGTGTAAAAAAACGATAAACTGAACAAAATCTAAGCAGGATAGGTATTAACCGAACTCTTCACCGTTAATCACGATAATTCGGATTTGGGTTTCGAATTTACAGGTAGTAGCACAAACGCTGAGTGATCTTAACGTCTAAAAGTTGTTGATGTTTCAGAAAACGTAGAAAAAAACAATAATATTGTATTGAACGATCTCAAAGTCAAATAAAGAGTTAATTAAGATTCTAAGGATGTTGTATGACCCTATGATTAGCATTATACATAGGGGAGACTGGGGCAAAACTTGTCAAAACGCATATTTAATTCTTTCACGAGCTGTGATAAAACTTAAACGTTTTCTAATGTGCATATTCTGATAAGAAATTTACTGCTCTACAACATTGCAGAAGACTATTTTCCTCTATCTCGGAAGAAATGTGATTTTCGAATCATTTTCTAAAAGTCGATTTTGTGGAGATTCTCAAAATTTCTGGGGAAAATTTTGTCAGTCTTCGGATAATTTGTGACGTTTTACTCTCGCAAACGTTAAAAATATAAAATAGACATATTTCTATAGGAAATTTATTCCTCTACAACTTTGTCGATGATAATTTTTCTCTATCTTAACGAGAAATGTGCATTAATCAGTATTGATATTTTCTGTAAGCCAAATATTCCAAAAATAGGGCTCAAAATTTCATTATTTTTTATTTTACATAATCCTTCCTTGAATCCCTTGAAACTTTGTAAGTTTAAGAAGGTTCATGAAGGCTATCTATAATAAAAATTTCAAGCTTCAGTCCATTTTATTTTTGAAAATAGTGAATATTGAAATTTTCGTTTTGACAAATTTTGCACCAGTATCCCCTAATATTTAGGAAAGAAGAAGCTCTTAAAGTAATGGCTGACGCGTTTGTTCACTCTATACGAAAAACGAAGCAAAATCGCATGAAATCGGGTTTAAATTACTGCTTGAACTGTCATATTCGCAAGACCAGGGACTCAAGGACATTGTACCTGAAGAGATGGCTCGCGAACTTAACTAGTGATTTAACTCAAATGACCAACCCATCTCTGAAATTTTGGCTAATTTTAGAGCTTTTTCGAGAAACTCCTAATCGTTCAAAACGCTATATCAAGTTTAATCAGCGTTGTCTTGATAAATAAAATCGAATTTAACCAAATAAGTAATTTAATTTAATTACTTATCCTACGGAGTTATTGAATAACCTGTTGAATCAAGAAAATTTCACGAAATCTAAATTCATATCCTTGCTTTCTTAAACGTTGTGCATATGTTTATCCCAGTCTTTCACACTCTTCTTCTTCTTTTGAATATCATAACATATTCAATTTAGATTTGAGTAGGAAAGAGTGAGATAAACATATACGTATATGTCATACGTTTGAGAAAGAACTTGATGGAATTTTTGCTTTCACAAAATTTTATGAATACCAAAGATGTGCCTAAACCTAAAGTATCAGTTTGTAGTTTACGATTTGTTTTAAATTGACTTTCCATTCATGAAGTGTTTGCGAGTGATTGAAAAGCGGAAATTAGCGTAAAATTATATTTACGTTATCACATTTTTCCAGTTCGTAAGTCTCGACAGTCAAAACATAAATTACCAATAAAGGCAACACTCTAATTAGTGTTACCAGATATCTCGAGATTTTGAAAATTGAAATTTCAATTTAATCGAATTTTACTTCCAATTTAATGGAAAAGGATTAATAACTTTAGGATTTGAACAAAGAGATAAATGCAAAATGCAGTATTTCGATCGATTGTATTACAATAATCGAAAATGTGTATCAGCCTAATGCCAGCTTCAGACTGGAGGTTTAGCCCAGTTCCCGAAGGTCTCAAAAATCTAAATAACAAGAAATTTTAATGATTTTTCAAAATCTAATGAATCATTTGCTCTTATAAACCAAACCTAAACAACAATTTTCTAAAAAAAATCATGCCTGATTAGGAATTAGGGGAGTTAAGCCATATGGCTAAGTCTCAGGTCTGAAGCTAGCCTTATACGAATAGAAAATTTTTGCTATGTATCCGGTAGATCTTTTAAATCAGGAAAATTTCACGAAATCAAAATCCACATCCCTTCCTTTCTCAAATGTTTTTGATATGTCTATCCTACTTTTTAGTAATCAAAATTGGATTGAATCAAATTGAATTTGTTGTGATGTTGAAAAACGAAAAGTGCGAAAGAATAAAATGGTAAAACGTTTACGAGAAATAAAGGGATGAGATTTTTGATTTCATGAAATTTTCCTGATCTAAAAGGTCGGCAGAGCCATCACTTTAGTTAGCCATACCCAACCCATACGTTCCTGGTACTCATATTTTATCATAATTATATCTAATCCATCAATGTCCTCAGTAGAGTGTAAAAAAGTTTTTTAAACCACTAACAAAATTTCTACTTTATTAAAGTTGAACTTTTTCAAGACTTTTTAATATTTTAGTAATTCTTTTTTCGCATGAAATTAACAATAAAAACTTGCTGCTTTGTCTTCCGAATATGACCAATTAAATTGAAAGGGCTTTTGGAGTAAATAGGGTATGCGACATTGGCGTTCGTGAGTCTAGCCAGAGTGTCGCCTTAGGAAATGAAATAAAAACCATTTTCCCTGAATCTATGAATTCACGTGCACGCAAATAATGAAGGATTTCCCGCTCTATTTAATTAAACTACGTTTTTTTTATCTTTATCTAACCCACTAAGAACATTAATATTAATAATTTGACACGTGCAATTTCACCTGAAGCACGCGCCTTAGTAAGATAATTGCAAATGCATCAGAGTGAAATTTCTACCATAATGTAGCGAGAGGCTTCTAGTCCAGTGATCCAATGAGGAATCGTGGGAAAAATTTGATGTGAAACATTATTTATGTATAAAATAAAAGATGAGTAGAATGATTTGTTGAAGAAGTGAGAAAGAAATTAGCATCTTTGAAACATACACTAATCCAACATTAACGTGAGGCAAACAAAGAGACAAGCAGCGAATAAAAGAAATATTACAAAAATACAATCAACAATTGAAATTTTCAGTCATTTCTTCAACACTTCTGTTATATAGCTTTTGTTATGGCTTTCCATCAAGACGCACAGAAGTTCTCAACTCAAACAAATTGTATTTTCTTTACACTAAATTGCTCTCATCATACGTTGCATGTGGATATTCAGAGTCAATTGTTGAAGATGTGTTCAAACCAAATTTTTACCAACAGTAAAATTTGAGGAGAAACAGGGAGAGATGAAAAATTTTCATGTTCTATTTTAGGATTTTCTATCTGATTTAAATGACCGCTTTAAAGCGTCCCACATTATCAATACAAACCTCATCATCGATTAAAAATAAATTGACATATTTTGGGGGAGAGAAAATTACTGAAATATTGCTGATAATTTCATGGAGTTCAAACCTAAATCAGAAGACTAATGATTTATTTGCGTGTGTTCAGTAACAAATTTACACGGTAATTCACATAAGCTTTTAGGTTTTAGTATCTTGCGGGATACGTAGGATATAATTTCTTTCTTTAAATGAATATGAGGTTCCTTTGTTAAGTAGCTTACTTTCTGAAATTTAGAACACGAACACATATAGTAAAAGCAGTTGACTATTAGAGGAAGATGGGGCAGTTTCACGTGCGCATGAACTTAGATTTAGAAAATATATTCGATTAATATACCTGAAAATTGTGTTTCATATTTTCAAATAATTAAGACCGAAGGATAACAAGTAGAAAGGTAAGATGTTACTTTGGTTCCTCTTATTGTCTCATTTTCAAGTCGATCTATACAACTACTTAAAATTAGGACAATGCATTAAATTAAGTACTTATTAAGTGCTTAATTATGTTCTTATTGTTACGGCAGAAGTATCAGGCTGATCCTCTAGAATAAGTAAGATTTGGCAGTAAATATTTATCCCAAAATAATCACACACTGAGGTCCTAGAATCATCAATTAGAGGTCCTTTGCATAAATTTACTTTACCTAATATTTTACTGTTATTATTATAAATCTTATCGGGATATTTGTTACAATGTAATGATGTTATATTGTTGTTGTATTCCGTGATAAAAGAATCTACTTGGGCACGGGCGGCGCATTTTTATTACGTTTTTTATACGTGAAAATGTCTTTTTCTAAACATGTTTTTTTATGTGTTTTTATGTTTTTTTTTTATTTTTTTATATTTTAAACGCATTTACAGTAGATTCTCGCTATAAGCCATATTAGGTTCCAGATTTGACACTTGGGTCGCACTATAGTCCATGTCATTTTTTAAAACTATCAACGACTTTTAGTATTGAAATTGCTCGACGGCTTCCACTTTTTTTTGCAATTGTGGTACTTGTCCTCGCTTTCTTCATTATGGATCACAATTATCACAACTACTCAATATAGTTTGCCAAAAATATTAAAATAATTATGACAACATTGCATGTCGCGTACTAAAAAAAAGCATAACCTAACTTAAAATCAGTGTTTTGAAATCAACGGTCGATAAATTGTAGACCATAGAGCGATGGCCTATAGCGGGGTTCTACTGTAGATCTTTGCACCGGGCGGGACTCGAACTCGAAACTGTGAGTCAACCCGGGGATCTATCCGCCCAAGAGCCAACGGTCTTGCCTATTGCACCACTGAGATCCCCGCTAAATTTTACAGATTAAATATGTTCGAAGATCGCCCTAATAAGTAATATTAGGTCACGCCCCTTCCGCAAGTATGTGCAAAAAACTTTAATTTTTCGCCCATAAAAATCATATATCATTTCTATAAAATTTCAAATTAAGAGTCTTTTAACAAGTATTTAAAACATTTATGTGTAGTGTTCCTCCTTAAAACCGCGCATTTCATTTATTAACACTAATGTTTTTGTTTATATATCTAGGAAAAACGTAAATTATACCAAGCCCACTTTAAGACCACGTCTGGCTGTGCAATGTGACCACCAAAAACTTCAAGTTTTGTTCATTATCTGCCATTATTTTGAATAATTAATTATTGAGAGTGTTGCACAAATATTTAAAATATTATAATATTTTAGATCCAGCTTTTGAAGGAGGCGTGGCCTGTTTATTCAGCCTTAAAATTTTCACTTATTAAAATAAATTCCAGTAGGGGAAGTGGGGCAAATTTGAAATTGGGATTTTTCACCCATTTTTAAATAAAATTGAGCTTTATCGTGATATAATTTATCTGCACAAACAGATTGAGAAGCTAAATTGCATTATGATATGGCTCAGTTCCACTTAAACATAGGAGAAAAATCCCAATTTTAAAGGTGCCCCACTTCCCCCTAAAATGCAATATTTTCCAAATCTTCTACTGTTATTGTTGCACATTTTGCCTTTTAACTTTACACAAATAAACGCAGTTATACACTTTTTATGCTAAAAGTTAATTCTAATGACACACAAAATAACCTATTACTATTATCAAATAAGCAGCAAAATGAAACATATTCCATGAGAATACAAAAAATAGAAAAGAATCTTTCTCATTATACTTGTTTTCTTCAGTAGCAAATTTAAACATGATTCATACAAGCATAACATAAATGCTCTCATAACAAAAATGCCACCGCACTAGTGTTTGATAATGCTACCAGTAGGTTTATTGGTCAGCAATTGCGGATTATCTTGAAATTCCACTAAAACTTCCGTTCCGGCAAAATAAAATCACTTCATTGTAACTCAATTTTTCGGCTATTTTCGAAGTCTGCATTGTACAATAGAATGGATACAGATGGATTTCCTTGACCCAAAATCCCTTTCAAATTAATTTTGAGACAGTATATTTCCCTTACATCATCAAGGATGAATTATATGCGAAAAAGGACACTTTTTATTACTTTCTTCACCGCATGATGTAAAAGACCCAAAAGTACAAACCAACTTTAATGTTTAATAGGAAAGATAATAGTGTCAAGAGACATTGCTAAGTTGAAGAAGCAAGAAGAAACTGGAACCTTTTTGGAACGACTGATTTTTCTTATTCTTTCCTACAAGAAGCCGTTAGAACTTGTTGGTGTATTTATGTAATTGTGAAGAGAGCCACGTGTTAAAAAAGAAAACATAAAAGAGATACATATATATATTTGTGAGAAAAACATGAAATACATAGTTAAATGTGTATTAATACGAAAGAGTCAACCAGTCGAAGAAGTTTATATTCAACACATTCATAATTCTATCTTAAGCCGTTTGGTTATACTTGTGGTCATATTTTGCACATATCGAGAAACATTTTAAGGCGTTGTCTCAATTCTTCTTAGACAGTAGTAGTAGTAGTTGTTTGAGTTTTGAAAAGAGAGAGAAAGAGAGAAAGAAATTACTTGAGCTCCAAACTTAAAATAGGACCACTTCTAAGTATACATACATAACGTTCTTCATCTTCACAATATTTTCTCTTGTTGTATTGTGTCTATGAAGGTAAGTTAGAAGAGTTTTAGATTATATTTCCCGCCATAAATAAACCCAAAAAGAATTCAACCCATTTCAATGATTTCCGACTTTTCGTCGATTAAAAAGAAATTTTGAGGTGTAATATTTTAGTTTTTCAAGACAGCTGGAAAAATTTATTTTCCTGTTATCAAAACACATTGTACATAATGCCCAACACACAATAACTTTTGTTTTGTCAACATATTTTTGGTATTTCAATGAGAGCGAACGAAATCTAGATCTAGTCATCTCGTTCACTCTCTAACTTTTGTTTGTAAACATATTTTTAAAATTTCCTATGAGAAAGAGCGAGATGACTAGATCTAGATCTCACTCACTCTTATTAAAATGTCAAAAACATGTTTACTAAACAAAAGTTATTGTGCGTTGGGCATAATGTTATAAGCAATCCACAACAACTTGTGTTTTGTAAATAAGTTTTCAAAATTTCATGTGTGACGGAGCGAGATGACTAGAAATAGATTTGACTCGAACATTCGTTAAATGTCAAACACATGTTTACAAAACAAATGTTAATGTGTTTTACTAAGAATTTGAAAAAAAAAATAACGATTCCAAACTTAGTAACAAGTGTTTCCAATTTTAAGTATCATGAAGTTCTTTCTCTAAGAACATTTGACCAATTTAATCAATTACGACAACAGATCGGCGACATTAATTAATTCTGGTCCTTTGGTCATGTGTTGAAAGTTGAAATGATTATTTCTGACGCGTTAAGATTAATTTTTACGGGTAGCTTTGGATAGTAAATGTTCTTGGTAAGCTTTGTCAAGCAAACAAAATGCACCAGTTTTCTTTTTGGTCTAAGTTAAATCAGGAAAAAAAACTATCAATAAAGTATTTTTCTGGTACAAAAAAAAACGTAGTATAAAACAATGTTGTTTATATTTCGGCGAAATGATTTATTCTGTCATTATAAAGCTTAAAGGTGGCGTTGATAGTTGAACTTATAGGTAGTATTGCACGATTCAAATAAGTTTATATAACGCTAATTAATGGCTAATGCTTTAAATCAGGCCTGAGCTAAAAGAAAAGCCGAAGTGAATTTGGTGGTGCCTCTTGGCATTCTTCGAAATGCCGCGAAAATTCACGTAGAGAAAACGAGAGGTTTTTTAATGTGAAAATTATTTAATTCCTTAGAATTAAGTCATTTTCACAAGAAAATCCTTTTAATATTTTAGTTGAATACAGTTATTTGGGTTAATTGCGAATAATTGTCGATATTACAACAAAAACATTCGAATGAAATTTTGAGTTGGAAGACACATATTCTTTTGAGCTGTCCCAAAATTCAGGATAGGTTTGAGAAAAACCCTTTTGTACAACACTATTGTGGTTAATAAGGAATGCAAAAGTACGTATTACAAGAAGGGACACGACCTGCTAATAAGCATAAAATAGAGAAGAAAATATTTTGTAGCATTTTAGAGATTTTTTGCAACCGCAGCGCCGCCAGACGTTTGCCAAGTGAGTTATTTGTATCTCTATCTCTCTCTCTCACAGTTGAATTGCGCGCGATTTATGAACTTTCCATTTGAAGTGATATTTGCATTTAATTTCTTTGTATTTCTGCAAGATTCAAGTAAAAGGATGTGTAGCGAACAGCTACCGTCTTCCGACAAAGAAATCAAAAAGACAATTTCTTTCTATTATGAGTTTTTATTTCTGTTATGTCCTTTTGGCGCAAAACTATTTATCATGGCACCGTGAATGAGCGGGATTAGTGTTACCAGTATGGCTAACTATAATTTCCATTAAAATTCTCAATACAAAATTTCCGATATTACACTACTTTTAACGAGCACAGGTTTGCTTAAAATTAAATAACGCTCCTACATAAAAAAGCATATTTCATAAAATTTTTCATAAATGTTTGTAAATTCCTACTGGGGGCTTACGAAATGTTCGTCAATCCCATAGCCTACTAAAAAGTTCGTAAATGTTTGTAATTTCTTCACAAATGGTTCCTGACATGATCATTTGACGAGATTTTTTTCGTAAATGTTTGTAAATACAGAGAAAAATGTTCGTAAAAGTTTGTTATTTTACGAAGATTTTAGTGGGTTAATAGATTTATGAGCATTTCGTTACTCCCCCCAAGAAAGTATTCACAAACATTTACAAACAATTTTACGACATATATTTTTGCAATGTAATATTTGCACCAAGTATAGAACTATTACTTGCATAAAAAAGTGAATTCACCCCATTTAAAGTTTTCAAATGATCCTCTATTTTTCCTTCCGTTTTCATTGTGAATTGGAAAAGTCATAGGAAAATGAATATGAAACATTTTTTTTACGACTTTTTGGATGAGAAGTTCTGAAGTTTTCCAAGTGCATGAAAAGTAAAATGAAAGAGGGGTGAATATTGTTATCGTTTACAAAGTACAGAGAAACCATAGCAATAGAAACACTTTGTTCAATAAAATTCTGTTGAAAACATAACACATTGCTATACTAAATATTATTAGGGACTTTATGTGGCATTTCTGAACAGAAAAAGAAAACTTTTATTTACTTTTTTTAATGCAAAAATATGGTTCAAATCGAAATCAAGATTTGAATAATATAATTATTTTTTCATATTGTATTTTATATTAAAATAGAAAGAACCAAGTTTAGTATAAAAAAGAGACATGTTGTCTATGAAATTCACTTTTAAAGATCAAAAATATTTGCATATTTTATTGGTTAAGCAATGCGACTTCTTTTATTACAATCTCTATTGGTACAAAGCGAAGATAATTTTATTTAATACAATTTAATGTTCATGCTCTTTCTATATAGACACTTAAGAAAAATATGTGTGGAGCATGTTTTCATTTCTCGACAATTTGCTCTATATTTTTCCATCCTCCTATCTCTGAGTAAGATTTGATTGTGGATGAGACAGAGTAAGAAATATAACCAATTGTATGAAGCTTAAGATCTTCAATGAGAATCTTCGGCACTCCCACGTTAAATGTTTCATTTGATTTATCAAGTCAGATTTCATTTCAGAATGCTATTTGCAGCGAAAATTTCCCTCGAAAGTCAAATCAATTGACTTTTATTGAAGTTCATATTTTGTTGTAAAAGATCAAACAAGGCACCTTGACTCTAGGGAAATCTCAAGAATTCAAAAACCGTTTGTAATCTATTTAATAATTCAAAAAAAAATATATGTTTTTATGTCAAACACTGGACAAATTCGAAGAATCCCGCACGGGGTGAGTGTTATAGTGAATATTTTAGCCCTTATTCTTCGTTTTCTGAACACCGTTTTCTTCCAGGACAATCCCATTTTGATACATTATTTCACTGACTCAATTACCGGTCTAATCACACTTAATCCTATAGTTAATTAATGGCTTAATTAACAGTTTAATATCCTATTCTATGACGTTACGACATTCTTTCTGACAGAATTTTGATTTCTCGGATGATCTCATTGATTTTATTCATACTAAATAATTCTCTGAATCGTGTCATAGTGGCAGAAAATCGCAGCCAATCAATACTGTGTGCATATATTGCGGCCACCACACCATGGAAAAAAATCTCTATAAGAGGGCCACCTGCTTCTATAAAGACTCGCGAAGATTGTGACCAACTTTAAAGTTGCAGATTTATATCTTCAACTCAATTCTTAATAAGGATTTTTTTTTCACTCCTATAAATAAAACACATTTAAATTCGTTGTGCAGTATCAAACACCTAATTTGCAAATCAAAACGTGAATAAAATATTAATTTAAAAGATGTTACAATTTAAAATTTTCCCAATAAAACATTGTAAAGCCTCAATCAATATTTTTTTTTTAATTTGAGGTCATTCTGCAATTCAAAGTCTCACAAAAATTCTTTAACAATTTCCTGATCAAACATCTGGTAGTTTTAGATCAACATAGACCATTCCGCAGTCTTCTTTTACATCGTAAGCAAGAAAGAATAAACCAACCAAGGCATCGCGCAGAGAATTTAGTCACATCTTTTTTTTTTAGAGAATTTCTTATGAGATTCTCTCACAGAGTCATCGCAGCAAAAATGACGTAACGCCTTCGAATTTAGCAACACGATTAAATTCACAAGACAAACACAACATATTACACACATTCTACTCTACTGTTCGTATTCTTTTCCTACATAGAAATCACACTCAAATATTTTCTTTGAAACCAACAAATTTTCAGCCTCTTCCCACAAAGAGTTTTTTTTTAATTAACTGAAAGAACTGTCCTATTCAATTTTAGTAACTTTAGTCTCATTTCGATTTATTTTTCAACAGCAATTCTAAATCTAAAATCCATACAATGTAATACAATAAACGTATAGGATAAGCCTTTAACGTGGACAGTGGGGCATTTTCATGCTAACATGATTCTAGAAAATATAGAAAATACAATTTTCATATAAGCTAAAGTCTATGTAAAACAAAGAATACTTGATTAAAATTAAAATTTATAGTTCTTGAAAAAAGATAAGCTCTGTTAAACTGACCCACCCTCCTCTAAAATTACTTTATGCAGAAATTTACATATGCACAATAAAAAGTCAACAACCATGAAAGATCCAATTTCTGCTATCAATTTGGGAAACTATTTTGGAACAAGCCTAATTGGGAAAATGACCTCTATATCTATTATTCGACTGTCAAAACAGACGCGAAAGAAAATTCGTATAGTGCCAGAGAATTCAACAGATTATTAGGCATTCTGTTTTATTATAGTTTTTCTAGGTGTGACTGGTTTACAAAGCATCTCAAAATTACCCTAAAATTGCAGAGGATCAGAAAGATACATTAATTTTAATTAAGAAAATAATTACTGGTTCTTTTCATCAGTGCTTATTCTTTGAAGAGTCTCAATCAATAGTTAAAATTATAAAAAATGAAATGAATATTACACATTTTAACATTTATTTATTAATGGATTCATGTCCCGGTACAATTTATAAGTACATTATTGGGGCTGTAAAAAAATTGAAAGAGTATAAGCGTTGAAAGAGTAGTGTGGCTTTTAACCCTTTAAAAGTGAATGGGACACCGGTGTCTCAAATACGAAAACAATTTTTCTGACTAAAGAAAGTTATTTTGTCCTCAATTTTTTTGTTTTGTTTTTGGGACACCGCTGTTCCACTCGTCCTTAAATTGTTTAGATTTAGACATAAGGTATCATAATGATCTTTTGAACTATACAGATGACTACCCAAGAAGCAATTTTTTCTTAATACAGTCTTGCAGAATTCGCTAAGTAAGGCACTATAGAACCAAAAATCTTTTTATTTGTTGATAACGCTCTTGGTTCCATTACTGAGATTACTAAAAGTAAAGTGGCGCACTCTTAAGGATCTTAAGAGCTTCTATAGAAATTTAAACAGAAAATTCTCACTTTAAGTCTTTTAAAAGTGCACTAAAAGACTAATACTTGGTTCTATAAGGCAGCTATTTTGCTTCTTGGGTAGAAATCTTTATGTCTTTACCGTTTGACGTCTTGCAAATTAGTGAAAGGACATACTAAAATTTTGGTGTTAATCCTGTAAATTGAAAAGCATGACGCTCCAGAACAAGTTCAGTAGACTAAGCAATTTTTCATATACAGAGAAACGTTCGAAATGCATCACAAAGAGAATTTAAAGAAAGCAAAAACTGGTCAGGAACTTCAATATTTTTAATATTTTACTCTAGTCCAAATCCTTTGAAAAATTTGCAATGTAGAAACAATTTAAATATAGAAATCTTAAGTATAGACAGAACATAAGATAAAAGAGATAAGATTTTACCATTTAAGGTTTTGTTATTACGATTAAACCTTAGCCATACGACTTAACTGCTCTAGATTCTTAAATGCAGAAAGTTGTGAAAAAAATTTTGCTTTGGATTATTCATATCTTATAAAAACAATCTTTAATAAATTGTATTTTGATCTTTTTGATCTGTCTCATTATACGGGCTTCAGACCTAAGACTAAGCCATGTGCTTAACTTCTCTAATATCTTATCGGTCGAGATTTTTTTGGAAAATTTTGAATTAGGATTGAATTATTAAAGGCAAAAGACCTATTACATTTTGAAAAATCAATAAAATCGGTTGCCGTTTAAGGATTTAAGACCTTCGGAAACTGGGCTAAACCTCTAGTCTGAAAACGGTCTTACATTCAGATTTAACTGCCTATACTGTTTTTCTCGTTTTTCTTAATTGATAAATTATCTACTAAATTTAAAAATGATTTAATTGAATAGTCTCTATTATATTTTTAATGTTTTATCATATGCTATCGTACTTTGAAAAATCACTGCAAATGCTTATTGTTTTAGAATTCAAGATTCAATCCGTTTGAAGAACCGTTCTTAAGACAATCCAATAGTTTTATAGTTTTTAGAGGGAAATGGATGAAAAGTGAATGAAATTTTAGTTTCCAAAAGATAAATTACGCGCCTTAAGCTGTTATCAGACTAAAACTAGCACGTTATCCTAGTTCCCGAAGATCTCAAGTTCCTAAATAACGACCGATTTTATTGATTTTTTAGAACCTATCAGGTTATATGTTTTGAATATTCCAATATAAATTAAATTTTTCCAAAAAATCTTGATTGATCAGAAATTTGAGCAGTTAAGCCATATGGCTAAGCTTTATGCCCTAGGTACACTTGAAACTTAAACTTGCAACTTTAGAGATGGTTTAACGTAATTGTATTCCAAATAAAGGTTTGATTAAATTCCCATCAGTTTTCCAAAGCCATTTTTCGGTACTTTCTCGTTTTAAGTAGTAAGTGTGTCTAGGGCATTAGGTTTGAAGCCTGTATTACGCGAAGACACTTTAACCGTTTAGACATTAAAATCACAACAAAGATCAGACCCACTGAACTAATCGGGCTAACCAATACACATTGAATCGTCTTTTGATTGTTTTCTTCGTTGCTTACCAACTAGGGTAAGATAGGGTAATTGGGAATCATGTCTATTATGAAATTCTGAGATTTACCCACTAATTTCAGATTGTCAAAGACCAAAAGAAAACCACGAAGAAACTTTACAATTGAGATTACTTCTTTGTTGTATTTTTCCTTTTGCCATCTAAAACCATCTAAAACTCTTAGGAAATCTCTAAGTTCCAAATTAGACATGAATCCAAATTACCCCATCTTACCCTACTTTTTCTAAAAAATTCTCTTTCTCTCTGAATTTGAGAAATAAAATAAAATCACCAGAAAAAATACACAAATAGACCAAATTCAGCTTCTAATAACGTCAACAAAATTCATACAAAATCCACAGAAAAATCCTAATTTTAAATTTATAAGGAACAACTGGCAAGAAACAGACTGACTGAGAAAAAAGAGAGTAAAGTGAAGTTCATTAATGGACGCAGAAGATAATTTCACAATTTTGGAAGATTTATATTCAAACAGAAAGGAAAAAAAATCAGAAAGAAATAAGAATTTTGCCGGTGCGAAAATTCAGTGAAAGCCACCGTGAAGGAAAACAAAGTGATATATGTGGATTTACTGATGGGTAGTGGAAAAAAAATCCGAAAATAGTAGGAGAATCTATTTTAAGCCTGAACAGTATCAACTGGCAACATTGGATACTTTATCGATTTAATACACTTTTCGACATCATCTCACACCCCTCCATCGTTTACCAGAAGGGACACACTTTTATTTGAAACAGATAGTCTATATGATAAATTTACTAAATTCCCGCACCAATTTCATTAAATTTTTTTTCTACCCAGAAAACCTTCACCAATTGGGAAAAGCTACAAATAGATCAAGACTGGATTAAAATTCTTCAAATATTTCCACTTGAAATCTTTTTCATCTTGAGGGTATTTTTTTTTGTTTTCTCAATATGAAATGATTTTTTTTTCTTGCCGCTTTTGCCACTTGCCGGCTGAAAAAACACGTAATGTATGCAATGTACAATTAAATAAAAAAGAGAACTGAAAAATTATATAAGTGATGTCATTTCCTCTCATAATATTCTACTTGAAAGTAGAATTATTTTTTGCACACATAAATGACGCATTTTATGTATCATACAAATTAATACTTTAACATTTTTTTATATTGCTATTCTTTTTTTGGAGAAGAATATTTAATAAATTCTTCAAGTTAAAGAGAACTACAGTAAAATGCAGTTAAAAAGCCTAAAGATATTTATCTAATATTTAAAAAAAAAATATTGATAAAACAGGATACGATGTATTAATTTATTTTTGATAGTTTCCCATGCATTAGCGAGTTTATTGACCTCATTTTCCATTCAACATTACTATAACCTCGTGAAGTTTTTTGTAACATGTCAAATAAGATGATTGGCACAATTGCTAGTCAAATAAGTGTCACGAAATTTGTGATAAGAGACAGCTCACTGTATTCAAATTTGTTTTGTCCGAAAATATCAGCGAAAAACTCAATAATACATTTGAGAAAAGTTGAACTGTCAATATTTCGCATATAACCCTCTTTAAAACAGTTCCACGACAGAGATACACCTGGTAGTAAAGGTGTAACTTCTAACAAAGAGAAAACATATGAGATAGACAAGAAAAATTTTATGTCTTTTTTGGGATCTTTCAGTGAACGAAGTAAAAAACAGGAAAGAGAAAATTTTTATAGGCAGCTTTGCTCTTTTAAGAATATACTTTTAGCCCACGAAATCCGGTTTTTAATTTTTTCCTCGTATATGATAGTATCATTTTAAAGTTGCTTGCAAATTATCTTTCATTCTAACCAATTAATAAAATTTGCCCGACAGAGAATGGCATTCAAAATGCCTCAAATTTCCTAATCTATTATTTATTGATAAAAATTGACTATCGATTTTCTTATCTTGACCATGACTTTTTATCGCTCAACCGTCATTTATGTATGTTGATATTTCAAATTACGATTGAAATAGCGTAAAACTGTGATTTTTACTCATAAGACAAGTAATTTTGATGGTAACCCAATGACTATACCATTATAATACTAACTTAATAATGTACTGACATTGTAAGAGGTAGACAATAAATTTATAGAATGTTATTTAAAGGAACATCGCGTTTTAGCACATTAAATGGTATGAGATATTAAGAATTCTCGATCCTTTATGCAAATTTCAAATGCAATGGAATTGTTCCTAGTAGTTTAGTAAAATTTTGTTGATACTGACTTAGAAATAAACTCAATTTTTTTGTATAATCTAAGAATAATTTAGAAATTAATTAAATGGAAAAGTCCGAAAAGTCTCAAAAATTCTCCAGAACAAGATTAAGATTTAGGACAGAGAGCCTTAATAGATCTGAAACTATTCGTGTAAAGTATAATTTAATTTCGAATCCGAAGGCTCTCATTAATAAACATCAAGCCACTTAATTTTAAAAGTCCAAAGATTTATTTTGCCTTTTTTATATATGTTTTAAATTAATTTTAAGATAGTTCAAAATTGGTGCAGCTTAACCCACTATGAGAGTTTCTACTTCAACTTTCAGTTTTCGAAACTTATGGCTACGGCACACCTTTTAGATCAGGAAAATTTCATGAAATTGAATTTCGAATTCCTTTCGTTCTCACACATTTTGCATATATCCATCTCATTCTGTTTCACTCTTCTTCTTCTTCTTTTTTACATCATAACAAATTCAATTTAGCACAGCCAAATTTGGGGTGCGAAAAAATGAGATAGACATATGCAAAACGCGTGAGAAAGAAAGGCATGTGAATTTTGATTTAATCAAATTTTCCTAATCTAAAAGATGTGCCGGAGCCATTAGTTTTAAATTTAGATTTCTGATAATTTTTTTTTATATTTTTTATTAATAGTCTAACTCTAAAAGTAACGATTGCAATATTTGTAACGAAAATTTTATTCGTGGAAAACTTTATCAAAGCTATGAACAACAAGATTTTGCCCTCATTTTAAAGACAACCCAAACTTCTTAAGTTTTTTCTTTTATTTTATGCTAGTAACGATATTTCAAACAATTAAATTCTAAACTGTTTTAGGATAATATATTTAACTCTTTCGCGTCTTTAGGGTCATATATGACCCGGGGAAAAAAGTTTCTTTTTGGCTATTTACATTAATTGAAATCTAACTGGAGTCTTGAGAAAATGAGCCAAGAATCTTACATCCTTCTATTATGATGTCGTGCACGAACAGATAGATTTCAATTAATGTAAATACCCAAAAAAAACTTTTTTCCCCGAGTCATGACATTACCCTAAAGACACGAAAGAGTTAAACTTATAGTTTAATACGAAGCGTCTCTTCATAGACGTTTAACTGTAATTGAAATATTTAATTTTGATTACTAAAAACTTGACTTCATGCTAAGGTTTCTTAAAGATTCTTTGTCTCAGTATTAGGGGAAATATTTTTTTTTAAATAATTTTTCAAAATAATACAGGTCATATTAATATACTTATTGTAGTTCTTTAATTTAAAGGTTCTTAAACAACAGACTAAATTTAAGTTACATTTTAGTAAATTGAAATCGTGTGCCTACGCCATTAGTTTATTTTTATTTTTATTTATATAAATCTTTTGCCCAACGCACAATAACTTTTGTTTGGTAAACATGTTTTCTAAATTTCCTATGAGAGTGAACTAGATGACTAGGTTTACATTTCAGTCACTCTTATGGCCAACGTAGAATAACTTTTGTTTTGTAAATGTTTTCGAAACTGCCTGTTAGAGTGAGCGAGATGACTAGATTAAGATTTCTTTCCCTCTCATTGAAATGTCAAAAACATGTTCAGAAAACAAAGGCTGGGGTAAGATGGGATAATTTTGGAATCATGTTTAATTTGGAACTTTGAGATTTTCTAACAGTTTTAGATGACAAAAGTAAAAAAAAAAACATCGAAGAAATACTCTCAAATGTAAAGTTTTGTACTTCTTCGTGGTTTTCTTTTTCTCTTGGATCATCTAAAACAGTGGGAAGTTCTCAAAATTCCAAAATAGACATAATTCCGAATTACCCCATATTACCCTATTGTGCTTTGGACATTTTTGGAATGTCAAAAACATGTTTACAAAACAAATGTTATTGTGCGCTAGATGTTATTTTATCGACTGCTGATTTGGTATATTTGGAAACACATGTAAATTTATATAGGATCTCAAAACATTGGATTTTGATCAAAATAGACCACAAGGTTTAACACTTTGATAAAGAGGTTAGGCAAGGGCGGTAAAAAATAATCATTCTTTATTCGGTCGCAGTGATTATATTACAACCCGAGAAGCATTTTCTTCTCTATTTGTTAGATTTATTATCTTGTATAAATGTACAAAGGGTCCAAAGTAAGTAAATTGTTATTAATTTGCTTATAGCGCTCTTCTTGGTTCTGTCCATGTGACTACTAAAAATAAAGTAACGCATCCTTAAAGGGCTAAAAAGTTTCTGCCGGAATTTAATCACAAAATTCTCATTATGAGAATTTGGTGCTTTAAAAAAACTGGATTAATTAACGAAAATGTAATAATGTATTGATGATTTACTTTACTGATCAACACTAAGCTCTGCTGTTTTGAAATTATAAAATTTGTAATCATTACAAAATTACATTAATTACTTTACGCACTGCTAATGTTTTCTTTGAGTTCTCAACTGATAAATATTCTACCAATTATTGTCAGTATCACTTTTAATTCTATTTTTTATCTTGCTTACCTAACTCAAGTTTGAATCTTATTGTAAACATTACCAATGTTCTAATTCGTAAAACCAGAAGCATTTTAGGTTAGGGCGAAGGTAAAATTTTGGATAAAAGAGAGGAATAGGTAGATATTTTGAATGTGTGATACCTCCATACATACACCTGAGTCAATTAATGACTGAATGAGACAGCAATATTGTCCCCATTTTGGTCCCCTAAAAGCAGTGCTGTATTTAAAAAACTAGGGCCCTAGGGCCTGTTAATAATAATGTTTACTAAATTGGTTTTGAAAAAAAATGATAGAAAAAATGATTAGGTTCTTTTATTCTTTAGGAACTCAGGTGAACTTGAAGGTTGAACACCTCTTTCATTTTAAATTGAGATCGTCTTAATAAATTTATCAATGGAGCCCTATTTGCCCCCTCTCCCCAATTGGGAAATGCGGCCCTGCTTGAAGAGTTCAAACAGGGTCAATTGACCGCTTCTCTCACTCTCCCATTTTGACTGTGCGAGTGAGAAAGCACGAATGTTGAATTTTTCCATATTTTGACCCACATTATTTTCCTCCACAAGAATTGCGTGATTTCCACCCAGAGCACGCTGAAAAAGCTGATTTGCCGACAAATATCGTGAATTTACATGTTTTTTTTAAGTTTATTTTATCGTGATCGTGCGAGAATAAGAAAAAAATTTATGTTCTCGTTCTCACTCACACCTTTTTCCACACACACTATCCCGCTTCCACTTGTAGCACAGAAGCAACTTTACGAAAATGGCGCGTCTGTGTGTGTCGATGACGTTTCATGGGCGCCGTCCCGCGACAATTTTTCTCGCGAGAATTTTTGGTAGAAATTTTATCGAAAAATCACCCAGAAAACTTGCATATTTCTCCGTGGAAATACTCAAAAAACATTCTGTAGATGTCAATAGAGACATTTTTGTGTCATTTGTTTGGAAACTTGCGGTGAAATTTGAGAAAAATTGGGCGGATTCGGTGATTGTATTGCACATACCTGCAAATTAGTTTTTCCGAGTCAAATTAATCCAATCCTTATCAATATTCCATGCAATGGGGCATGTATGGGTCACTGGGGTGTGTCCACTGACCCGTGAGACACTTTTTGGGCACAACGGAGGCGCGTAATTAGCGATGAAAAGCACTTTCTCAGAGAGTCCCAGACCAAAAACACGCAATCACTTCTAAAGTCACAACGAAACTGACGAGAGTCGCGAGGTGAATTACGCGATTCGAGTGAATGTGGTGAATTTTTCAAATTCACCTCATCGAATTCTAAAAAATTCACCATAAAAGAAAACTGTTCGAAAATGGGGAGAAGCCGGAGGAAAAGGTTGTAATTTTTCGCAAGATAAAAAATACTCAAAATTACTTTTTTAATTGTACTAATACCTATGGAGAGGTACTTTTATTCAAATTCTTCAAATGCCAGAGAACACATAAAATAGGACATGTTTGGCATGTCCGCGGGGGCGCTTATTTATAAATTCAGTACAAGGAAACAAGGAGATGGACATGGAAATACATAAATATGAAGAAAGATTCATTGGAAAATATGTGAAATTCATTCATTTTTCTGCAATTCCTCATAGAGAATCTGCTGTATCCGTATACGAGCCCTCAATTTCTGGCATCCAGTCAATTGGGTCATAAATGGCAAGAGACTCATCAGGAAGAGTTTATCATCGGTGTTATTTCCCGATGAATCGCAATTGCTGTATTCCTGGATGGAAACCTCAGGAGCTGGCTGTGGATAGTCATCCTGATTGTTGAGATCGTTGGGATAGTGAGAAGCGGACGATTGTCCTTCTTCGTCAGAACTGAGAACCTGGACATCCTCTTCCAGCTTCATTTCAAATTCCGGAACGTGATAGTGAGCATAATCCTGGTCATATTGGATGGACTTGCGTTTCAGTCTCTCAGCACGATCCCAATCGATGTGATGTATGAGAAATCTCATGGGCTCAAATTCATCCAATGGGATATCTCCAGATGGTGGATCACCCCCAAAATTTGCCCTTAAACGATTCCTGAACTTCTTCCGAAGAAATGCCCAGCGACTTTTTAATTTGTTCTCTGAATATTTGTGTTTGATACTCAACTCCTTCCATGCCTCCACCTTTCCTGCCAGATTATCCTTCGAGGGTGTGGAGTATTCTCTTGCATACAATACTGGTCGCTTCATAATATCCAGCAGTACCTCCTTGTCCTTGGAGGATATCATTTTGCCGTGCCTGGGTGATTTTCAGCAATATTTTTGTTATCAAAACACAAGATTTACACGCATACAACACAAAAACACTTTCACTCGGGTGAATTAATTTGGTGGATCGACTTTAGAAGGGGAGATGAATGACATTTAAACGCCGAGAACGCCCGAAGATTCATCGGCTTCGGCATTTTTTCGCCGTGGGCAATTCACCACTCACACTTTGCATTCGCACTTCACCACATCGACGCCATTTTTCCGGGTCGCGTCAGTATTTTCCTTGCAAAATAATTGCACTGCATTTAGTGGCATTTATTCGTGAACTAGGAGACTCAGGTGTTTAAAAAATGGGTGTTGACATTATTCCGATTTCTCCAGGAGATGGTAAGTCTACGAAAGCCATGTATATTCAATGTAAAACAGTGTGAAAATGTATGTGGGTGCGGATCCAACGCGGGATCTATCAAAATTTTCCTTTTTCTCATGACTTGCTGTATATTCAACTCAATTAGTGGGCAATTTATACGTAAACACTTGAGATATTGAAATAAAATTTGTGCAAATATTGCAGAGTATTATCAGAGTGTGATTGAAGAAAAATGTCATTACCTCTCCGCGCATAAGCAATTGTAGTAGCACATCGAAGATATCATATATCAAAAACTTTTTGTACCTCAGCTGGGATCAAAATTTTTATCATCCTTGGAAGTGATAAAGCTTTCCAGCTTTGCGAAATGCTCGAACTCATGACGTGACATTCCATACCCCAAAAATACTTTCGCTTGCCTATATCACATTGACTAGGTTTTCCAAATAAAGTTTTCTACAGATTAGGGGAAGTGGGGCACCTTTTAATATGGGACTGCATTGAAACTGTATTTTTCTCCCGTGTTAAATGAAACTGAGCCATATCATGATGTGATTTAGCTTCTCGATCTGAACAACTAAATTATATCACGATAAGGCTCAATTCCATTTAAAAATAGGAGAAAAATCCCAATTTCTAAATTTCCCCAGTTTCCCCTATAAAGAGCTAGAGTGAACTATTTTTAAAGACAAATACGTATAGGAAAACCTCCTTAACTTAAGGTCCGAGGGTTTCATTTGTTCTACAACTTCTTAAATTAAGTTCTTATTAAGTGCTTAATAAGTAATTAGTATTTTACCTAGGAAAAGAGTTTAAAATTAATAAAAAAAAACATAAAGAAACAGTTGTAAGCCTTCAAATAAGCTTAGTTCTTTTTCGAAAAATTATAACAGTTTTTTAGAACGGTACAGCAAAAGGGTGTTCGTGAAGAGATGGAATGAGTCTTGGGAGCGAGGAAAAGACGCTACAGACTTCGTGTTCTGGGTCTGGTAAGGTGGATAAATTGCGTATCCCAAGACCGTGTAGCAAGTATAACAGTAGCTCTAGTATAGACTCTCGCTTATTCGTGTATTTGAGATCAAAATATCACCTGTAGAAGAATTCTGTATAACAGTATGACAATATCATATGACAAATTTTCGTGCTAAATTTTTGAGTAGACCAACATTAAAGGTCAGTGAGCCTCTAATGGTCATTGTATGGAGCCCTATGGAGTTCTTAGTAACTGATATGAATCGGATTTTCAATTAGTTCTTCCGCATTTACCACTAAAAAAAATGGATTTGTCATATGACATTGTTATACTGTTACAGAATTCCTCTTGGATTATGAAATTGATAGACATTAAAATTAAACTGTTCGAGATCTAACAAGTTTTTTTTTTAGTTTTAGTTTACGAGAGTAAATACTCTGCCACTTAAGATTTATTGGTTTCTAAATCTAAAGATCTTCAGACCGAATTTAGGTGAAGGCAGGAATTTTTTCCGTCTCTTATGACAAAGTCGATTTGAACCGACTATGAACAAATTACTGATATTAACGGCTAAAATTTGTTTGAGCGTATCATAATTAAATCTAAGATTAGATTAAGGTATCGATTTTTTTCTGGTTTGTAATCGTTTGGGATATAATTAGTCTTTTCAAAGATTCCAAGACCTTTCCATCAAATACAAACATGACTCCATTCGGTTGAAAAATGTGCTCTCTATGGCGGTTCTTATTTTTGTTTTCGAGAAATCGTTAATTAGGAATGATTCAGCGTGATTCAGATGAAATGGACGAAATATTATATTAATATTCAAAGATGAATACAGTTGGACCATTTGAAGCATGGGGATATTAGTGGCTCAATAAACAAGGGCGTCGGCACTTGAGCGAATAATATACGGTCACAAAATTGTCTGATTTAGACAAGTTTCACATGTAACAAAAACAGGAGGTCCAGGGATTATGCAAACACAATGTGGATTCCCCGCAATGTGGATGCTTCTTCCATGCTCCTGGAGTTTTTTGGGCAGAGGTGGTGCATTTATATTACGTTATATCGCAGTGAATATGTCTTTTTTCTAGACATTGAAATCTTTGCATGAGGCGGGGCTCGAACTCACAACTGTGAGAGTCGAGTCAGAGATCTCGTCCGCCCAAGAGCCAACGGTCTTGCCGATTGCGCCGCACTGGTAAAATGGGGTAATTTCGAACTATTTTCAATTTGGGACATATGAGATTTTCTCACTTTTTTAGAGATTCAAAAGGAAGAAATCTGTTCGTTTTCTTCTTAAACGTCTTTTTCTTCTATTTTGCGGTGTTTGTTTTTTCTTTGCTCATCTGAAATAGTGAAAAAATCTCAAATATGTTAAATTGTAAATGGTTCCGAATTGCCTCATTTTACCCTATATTGCTGTGTTTCTGTAACTTATTCGACAGAAATCTCCTGAATGTATGCTACTTTGCTGTATGCATAAAACCATTTCGGATGATTTTCTTTGGTCCCGAAAATATGCATAATCCCGGGACGCCTTATAATGCACCGCCTTTGTCTAGTAACTCCGACTGGACGGAAGTACCATCCACATTTAGATTTAGAAAACGACTAAATGGGTATGTCTTCTATATTCGAAAATACCGTTGAATCATTCCTAATAACGATTTTTCAAGGTCAAAGGTTAAAAAGACTCTAGAGAACGTATTTCTTAATCGAATGTGGTCATAATTGGACTCATTGGAAAGGTCTTGGAATTCCTGATAAAACTGAACGGGTTTCAATCAGTTATTAACCGGTTCTGAAAATTAATTCTGCTGTACTTCAAAAGTACAGTATCGAAGTCACGAGTTCGAGCATATCGCAAAGTCTTAGACGATTTGCCAGCCATTTGAGAACGTTTACATTTAGAACTTACAACACAAAAGCAATTGTGCGTTACCATTTAAGTCTCTCCTTTTTACCTGTCTCTAGGAAGTACATTCCCGAAGAATGGCCAAACTGCTGTGGTGCACTACACGGGTACTCTCCAGAATGGCGAGGTGTTTGATTCTTCGCGAACCCGCGGGAAACCCTTCAAGTTCACCGTTGGCCAGGGTGAAGTGATCCGAGGCTGGGATGAGGGTGTACCTCAGATGTCAGTGGGACAACGTGCTAAACTCGTATGTTCTCCTGACTATGCCTACGGCAGTCGTGGACATCCTGGTGTCATTCCACCCAATGCCACACTCACCTTTGACGTCGAACTCATTAGAGTAGAATAAATTTTGGTATCCTCTTGTTCATGAAGCATCTTCCTGGAGGGAGAGGGCTAACCATTTTGTTTTTGGGATGCCCACATCAAAGTAAGATTTAAAAAAAAACAGCTTTTCTCGACAATCCTTCCTCCAAGCACAACACATCTGTAAGAATTTTGTGGAGCCCTCTGGGCGCCTCTTGATTTCAACCACCCATGCAGTTCCGTGTTCAACAGAAAGAAATAACAAAGCAATTTTAGAGGAAATAATCTTCATTTCCAGCCAACTCTGCAATGCCGAGATGTTGAAAATAAAATAATATTGTGTGACAAAAAAAGACCTCTTCAAATAAACCCATAACTTTATTGCAGATGAAGTTTTCTTTTTTTTTCTCTTAACATTTTAAGCGGATTTTGTAACTTTTGACTAGGACTAGAGATTATTACCATTTCTAATATCTTTTGCTGCTTTTTTTTGGAATTGATGGAATTTTTGAAATTTTTTCAACAAAAGAATTCCTCTTAACGCTATTTTTCATATCCCATGAAACCACTTTTAGAAAAAGAAAAGTTCCGGAAAGGCCTGCTCGTAGATTTTCTTCTGATTTCCCATTGTACCCTTGCCCTCATTCTGCGCAATCTGCCTCTCGCTCGCCAAGGACGTAAAGAGATCATTGAGTTTGTTCTGAATGGCATCATGACGCGTCTCTGAGCGCCTTACGAGCTCATCAAAGTTCGTCTCGCGGAAATATTTAGCCACATGGGCTTTTCTCTCTTTGGCCTCCTTCTTAGCCCCTTCAGAAGATTCCGCCAGGAGACGTTTCATCGCCTCAAAGTTGAGCTCAGCCGGCAGGGCACGTCGTTGAACGTCAGGAGAGCTCGTGACACTATCGGCATCATTGTATATTCCCAGGTCGGGATTGCTGGAAGCTCTGGGAGCATCAACCCAGCTAGGTCGATGGGCAAAAGTATCTTCTTGATGAATAGCAAAAGGTTCTCCAGTTTGAACGCGAGAGAACTCAAGGCCGGCCAATTGAAGACACTCAGCTAGTGCCAATTTGTCCATCAACAAATGCGGAGGAGATGTTGTCAATTGATCCAGGGAGAAGGATGGGTCATCGAGAGGTGGAAGCATATGACGAGCCTCCTCTTTGCGCGTCTCAATTATCTATAGGACAAGTATTGAAAAGAAAAATCAATTTTATTCAATGTGAAAAACATTAGCTCTGAAAAATGCGACCAGTTTTAGTGTAATTTTTTCCCTGTTCTCGTATACATTTCACGAGATATCTCCAAAACGACGTAGGTTGCCAATTTAGGGTTTTTGGCTGCCTCTTCGCTACTAAATAGGCTTTCATTTTGTATTAGTATTTTTTGCTAATTCATTATACAATGACAGAAAATAGCTAATAAACCCAAAAGTTTTTACGGCTCGCTAGAAACATATGGGAAACATAGGAAATGTCATGCCCCTGGTGAAAAACGTAAAAGGAAGACCGGGGCAAAATTAGTCAAGGGCAGTATTAGACAGAGCGTTTTCCTTAAAAAAAATATTGACCAAATTAGTAGGGGAGACTGGCAAAAAGTCACAAAACGGATATTTTTTTTTACAAGCTGCTCGAGCGCTTCAAAAATTTCTGATTAGCGCAGTTTTATAGGAAATTTACCGCTCTATAACTTTGTGAAAGTAATATTCCTCTATTTTGTAAGGAAATACGTTTCTCGAGCAATTTCTAAAAGGTAATTTTGTGACTATTCTCAAAAATGCTGGGGCAAATAGTACCAAACATTGCGTATTATCATATTTTGATTCGCTTCATTACGGGCTTCCGTTAATTTGAAAAAAATACCTAGGGGAAGTGCTCTCCCTTCGAACGTTCATGCCTTCGAATAATGTGAATTTTCCTTTAGTTTTCCTAAGAGGCTTACACATTTCTATTAAATATTAGTTGGCTTATCATCAATTGTTGATAATTCCGTGATAATTTAGTGAAAATCTCTTACGAAAAACAAAAGAAATTCACATTATTCGAAAGTATGAACGTTCGAAGGGAGAGCACTTTCCCCTAGAGGACATATTTTCATAGAAAATTTATTCATCTAGGGTAAGTGTACCAAATTTCGACCAGCTTGCAATTTCGGCCACTTTTTTGTTCCTCAAAATTCCATGAATTTTTAGTTTTTGAAAACTCTTTAGAGAATAAACAATGCAAAATAATAGCAAAAAATTTCCATTCTACGATCGAGATGATGTGAAAAAGACTGCAAGAATTCCGGAAGGACACGGAACTATGAGAATCAAGGTGGCCGAAAAGCGCTTTCCTGCTATTTTGGAAAAAAAACACACACAAAAAACTGCAAATCGTTTGACCAATGCAAACAACAAGCGGCGAGACATGATAATGACGTTTCTTTTCGCCGTGAGACATCAGAAATTGTTTCGCTTTTTGTTACTTTTTGCTCTATACCTTTTGTTACTTTTTACCCCAAGTGGCCATTTGTAATAAAAGGATTTCTGGAGAAAAGAACTTTTGTGAAATTCTAAAATAGATAGCGGATTCGTATTCAAAAAATCCAAATTATTTAGAAAATATTCACGAGTGCATCAATTTTGAAAAATAAGTAGGTAATAATTGTTATCTCTGCAAGGAAAATATTTCAATAATAGGGCTAAAAATTTCGATATTTTTTATTTCCTAAATTCCTTGTTCGAATTCAAAGAAACTTACGACATTGAAGAAGGAGTATGGAGGCTATCTATAGAAAAAAATTGAGCCGCTATCTTTTTTACCTTGGAAGATATTGAATTTTGAATTTTTCGATTTGTGACTTTTTGCCCCAGTCTCCCCTATTTATCCCATTTATTCATTTAAATATTTTCACTCTGATTCAAATACGTTTTTCACAGGCGAAGAAAAATGTCACTTGGTGACTAATTCTTCCTCAGACTCCCCTATTTTTTCCTTCTATATATTTTTTTTAAATCTTCCAATAAACCACTTTACCGATTTAGGAATATTGATTACTCTGGGAAAGGCCTTGAAATTCTCTATGAATTATAATAAATCTCATTGTTTACTATTCAAAAACAAAACTTCACTTTCTGTACATCAAAAGTGAAATTTTGAAGTCTTTCGCGGAAGTACTGTATCCATTAATATCATTAAAAAAATATAATAAAAAATTACAAAATAGTTCCGCCTGCCAAACGAAGTTGAATGAATATTAGCATTTTTAGTTAAAAATAAAACAATAATTACATAAAGAAATAATTAATTCTGCATTTAATAATTAAATGGCTTGTCTTCGATCAGCAAGAATTTGCAAACATTTTTAAGATTTCCGTTTATTATTTTTTTACTTTTAGTATTTCGATCAATAACTGGACGGAACGACTTTTCTATTGAGCCTTTTTATCTGATACGGTTAAGAAATGCATTTAGTAGACTGAAGTTTCAGTAAATGAAGAAAATGTGATAAGACCAAAAAATTGAAAAAAAAGATCTTGCTTTTTGTAAAAGGAAGATTTTTGAATATAATTTCCCGATATATATTTTTTTATAGTGTTCAGATCTCAGACTAGTTCGATAGCTTCAAAACCTGAGGAAAAATTAGCTAAGGTATTTTAAGTAAATTATCAAACCCTTCAATCACCTTATCCAAGTAATAAATAAAAATAAATGGCTAATCCAATTTCAAACTGTTATAATTATTTTAAAATTTGACCTTCAAAAGAGTTAAAGATGCTTAAAATACTTTCAAGGGGCGACTCATTCCACTGATAAATGTTTCATATGTTTCTAGCATACGAAACGTAAAAATGAAAATAATTTCATCTGGAATTATAAACTTAAATTCAATATCCAATAGAAAAATTGTTTATCTACAAACACAAATATTTCTCGATGAAAATTTGATGATAGTTGCAATATTTGGTAAGAAATGTTGAATTCTATCCACTTGATTAAAATATTGTTTTAAAAATGCCTTAAATCTTAACCCTTTAACGACGAGACATTTTTTACAAACCGAAAATCAACAATAAAACTGAAACTGGTGAACATAATCAATGATAAATCTTACATCTAACCTCGGAAAGTCCAACAGAGTCTGATTCGGTGTATTTCTTACCTCTACGAGCGATAGCAACAAAAATAGCCCAAAAATTTAAATCAATTTTCTAACAATACCAACCAATAATAATTTTCAGTCTAACTTTATGTAAACCAGTTACACTTTGAGGTTATGTCATTTGAGAGGCAAATGGTGGGTTTGGATATTTCTAAAGTTATCAATGGAAAATATATGTATATAAAAATATTGATAAATAACAAAAAATAATCTGTTTTTCGATAATTTATAATTTAGGTTTAAAAATTGCAAATTACAAAAAATTAAAAGGTGAGAAATCGTCCAGATATACTGCCGGAACGAGTCTTCGTTGTTAATTGTTTAATTTTATGGAAAATCTTTACATGATATACATAAAATCGTCAAAATATATGGTGATAAGGCACGACAACATCTAAAAAACGCTACTGGGAGACCCAAGGTATCGACTCAGAGGATCGATAACAGCATTATAAATATCTCTGATAGTGACCCTATGATGTCTGCTACAAAAATTCACAGTCAGTTGGTTGCTGAAGGGACACAGGTCCTTACTGTTATAAAAATGGAGAGATAATGTTCGGAGTGTTTGGGTTGCTCGCAATGACTAGTCTAATCTGGATAAAATTTTGTAGTTTTACTTATTTACCATGTTTCAAGTAAATCTACAACCTTTTATTCAGATTGGTCTTTGCTTACCAATGGAATATTGCGAGCAACCCAAACATTCTTACCATTTTCTCTCAGTATGGGCTTGTTTTTGTAACAGTAGTGACCTGTGTCCATTCAGCAACCAACCGTCTTTTAATTTTTGAAGCAGACATCATTGGGTGACTATCAGAGATATTTATATTGCTGTTATCGATCCTCTGAGTCGATACCCTAGGTCTCCCAGTAGCGTTTTTAGATCTGGTTGTGGCTCATCACAACAACTTTTGATGTTTTTATATATATTCTGACGTGATTTTCTTTAAATTAATGAATTGACGACGAATATTCATTCCGGCAATACCTCTGAACGATTTTCCTCCTTTTAACTCCTTATAAATTGCCATTTTAACCAAAATTATGAATTATCAAAAAATAGATTATTTCTTGTTATTTATAATAACTTTTATACACATGTATTTACCATAAACAACTTTAGAAATGTCCAAACCCATCATTGGCCTCTCAAATGACATAAAATCAAAATATAGCCGGTCAATTTTAAGTTAGTTGCATGTTTTTGACCATTTTGAGTAACTTTTCAAATGAGTTTTGACGCATGAAAAATGCACCGCTTTTGGAAAACAATTATTTTTTATATGAAGTAAAATTAAATATGTTTTTCTAAATACATAAATAAGATATATGGGTTACATACAACCAATTTGCAAAAAGAAAAATTTTAAAAAGTAATTTTTTCTATTATTTTTTGCACCTGGTTTCCCGAACATACAAGAGGCAAAAACTTTTGACACCTGCTGTACAAATGAGTAATCCTTTGGGTTTTCCGGGTAATAAAATATTGCGAAGATCTTTTTCGAATGATCGAAACCGGGTTTTCAGAATTCGCGTAACCTTCATAATCAATTGTCAATGGTTTCTTGGTATGAGTCACCCCTTGAGTAATTTCCCTGTTTACTTTTTGGACTCGGTTGATAAACATGGGTTTGTCACTCACCTTCTCACAGTACTCCATCAGTGTGTTGACTCCTGTGCATCTCGCCAGGAGAGCCAGCAGTGCTATGGCAATGGAGTGAAGATTCGCCCGGTGGGATGCACTCAAGCCATCGGTATCTGTGGCACTGACCTGAATGCCCAGAATGAAGAGGAGGAAGTCCTGCATTGTGTCCCCACATGCTGTTTCCACCACGAGCAGAGCTGCAGCATTGTAGGCTGCAGCCAGTGAATCCAGACGTTCATCCAGCGACAGAGCATCCACAAGAGCCCTCATCACATTCCCGCCGTACTTGTGCATGAAGAGAATGTCCGCCCGGGATGGAGACTCCAGCGACAGGGCTGTGTATGTTCGTGCTGTGACAACATGGAGCACTGCCTGATTCTGATGTCTGTCCAGGAGGGCCTGGAGGATCTGCATAACGATGATACGGGTGGCGGCATGAGTTGATCGTGCCATACGGAGAAGTGGCTGCAGGAAGGACACCGGAAAGGCCTTCTCGTATGACACTGTGCGATACTGCATGCCCACTTTTAGCAAACTCTTCAGCAGAATGTTCTGGAGCATCTGGTCGGCATGGCTCTTCTTGGAGAGATCGGGAACGGTATTCATGATGAAGAGCATTATCTCGATTTTCTGATAATCAGGATGGTGATTGGCAAATTCACCGAGAGCATTGATCAGGGCTTCTTGGTAGTGAGCCTCTTCGGGTGGTGGATCTTCACTGGTTCCTACACTTGTGCGCAAATGTGTCAGGAGATTGTTAATGATGTCCAATGCTGACGGTCCGACGCTTTCTCCTGCAGCTATCGCTATAATCTTGGACAGGACAACAGCCAGGGATGTCCTGGTTTTCGGAGAGGACAGTAAATTGGTGTCTAGATGCTGCATCAAAATCTCGACGACGGTGTACGAGTACTGAGGCTGTATGGACAGCATTACGATCCGGAATGTATGAATGGCAAATTGATTGGGAACCCAGAGCTCATGCCGATCCAAATGAGTCAACAGGGGCTTCAGGACGCTCCTGATGTGCGCAAAGGAGGCCCTACTAACCAATTCTCTGAGTACAGACTCTGCCAATTCGGGAGGAGACGAGGGCGTTGCCTCCTCAATGGACCTCAGAGGTCCGGATTGCATATTAAACAGCAAGGAAGGGACAATCTTCTCCATATGCTGCTTCTCCCAGATATTCTCTACCAAATCATCCGACACAGTTTTCCGGATGACACCCTGCAATCCCTTAATTCCGGCCATTCTAATGCTATCCCGCAGCTCAATGTTATCATGATTCCCATGACACATGGAGGAAAACTTTGAGATGAAAAAATCATACCGACGATGGTACGAAGGAGTATCCTCTTCAATGTTCGCAAAACGGACAAACTACAGAAAAATTTCAAAATTCCTAAACAGCCCCAAGGCATCGAGTAAACTGTCAGAAAACTTACTGAATTTGTGGCCATTATTTGAAGATTAGCATTGGAATCTTCCAAGAGCTTCTGCACCATCTTCAGGAAAGACTCGACAAAGAGATTTAACGTTTGGACATGACATGCCATCAGCAGAAGATCCATTGCCTCCATAGCAATTTCCACAAGCCTGAAAATTCTTCCTGTTTTCACAATTCCCAAACCCCAAGGACCCTAAGAAAAAAAATAACTACTCACTTGTATCGTTTCCTGTGGATATCTTTGGTGGCCTTCTGATACAGATAGTCCCCAATTCGATCGAGTTTCTCCGGAGAGCTCAAGGAATAGAAGGTGAGCTTTTCCATGTTTGACTTCACAAGTCCATCCTCCGGGTTTACAGGGAAAATATTGTCTACAAGGCGCTTATACCGGGGGCGTAGCGCCGAACAACATCCGCAGCAACCTGGGAAATCAATTCAATAAATTAATATTTTATTCATGAACAATATCGTTAAAGTTTCCTGAAAGTACCTAGCATGGTATTAGCTGCAAAGGCTGCAAATATTTACTCAGTAAAAGATTAATACACTTTTCCTGGGATTTTTCTTGGGATGTGAAAGTGCCACCCCCCAGATACTGATTGTGACAGCCACAAAAAAAAAACACTTTTCACAAACGATTTTACTGATAAAGGGAGTATTTTTCACATGGATTGGAATGAAAGGTAATTACATTACAACTTTAGAAGTTTTTCCTCAGCAATTACTTCCTCAATTATATTCGAATAACGCTAGAAAAAAGGGACAAAACAATCACAAAATGAATGACTTTTGAAGAGGAATGAACAACCCGGTAGGACTAGCAATCAATACGAATTTGGCCATAATGTGTACTGTGTACTGGTGCTCATTATAGTACTGCTTAGTAGTTTAACTATTCTACTCATTATCAAATGTGATTAATATTATTATAAAATTCATTAATGAATAATTCCATATAAGAAGGTATGTACTGTTCGATTACCACTAGCGGCAATAATTTTTCTGCTAAAAATACTTTCTTTTTTTTAAATTAAGAATAAAGAAAAACTACTACTGTAGACTCCTCTCTCAAATTCGGGCATATGGGACTGAAATGTCAGCCGAATTGCCGAATTAGACAGAAATTCGGGCGACAAACTTTTTGAAATGCAACGATTTTTTATTCATGTTCATATAGATATTGAGTTTGCACACTCATATATAACGTAAATTGCATGAAAATCCCTCAATAATGCAAAATCACATCAAAACTAAGAGAAACCATGCCAAATTTGAGCATATTTGATTCATTTGATAATCATAATCAAACTTCAAAAATGACAACAAACTTTTTTCAAATGTAACCGTTGCCCGAATTAAAAAGTAGCCCGATCTTAAAAGAGTCGAATTTGCGAGACTCTACTGTACAGTAGACTCACGTTAATTCGGCTCTTTTAACAAATCGTAGAACCTTAACTAAAAGTGTCATGGAAGGACCAAGTGGCAGCCGCTGACATTTATCGAATTTTACATAATATTTTGATATTTTTACTTATATTTTAACATTCGGAACTT
This sequence comes from Phlebotomus papatasi, assembly GCF_024763615.1. Taxonomy (NCBI): domain Eukaryota; kingdom Metazoa; phylum Arthropoda; class Insecta; order Diptera; family Psychodidae; genus Phlebotomus; species Phlebotomus papatasi. The sequence continues at coordinate 18,478,243 of NC_077223.1, read as the reverse complement.
TAGTCAATTCTTTTCTGATGCCTGAATCAGAAATTTCATCTCCTTGGGTACTGTATCTAAAGATTTTCAACCATTCGATGTTTTCATCTTTATCAGAATCATGGAGTAAGGGAAAGTGGTATGCCTTTGTATGCGGCATTCTTTGAATGTTTAAATTTTTCTTTTATTTTTCAAAGCAAAAATTCTACTTTATGAACAGTAGTTAGTACTATTAACTATTTTCTATTAACTTCGCTTAACAAAATGGATTTTTAGCTTTGGGAAATAAGAAAAAAATTGAAGCATTTAAAGGCTGCCGCATTCAAAGGCATGTCACTTTCCCCCATAATTCTTCTCAATCATTTGCAAAAACACTTTCAATTTGTTTTTTTAAGGCTTTTATACTCTAACAATCAAGAAAATTACATCTGCAGAACGTCAAACTTCCATATAAACTGCATACAGCATCTGCCACTTGGTCTTCCGAATGCAGTTTTTTGTTTTGCAATATATTTACATTAATATTTAATTTTTATTAAAAATGTTATAACGCAAAAATTGCCAGATAAATTCTGCACGCATTCAATCAGGCCTCCAGGCGAAATGATATATTCTTCACTATAAAAAATTAAATTGAAAACTAAATTGGCAGCGGCTGCTACTAGAGTCCTTCCAAGTGTTAAGATCGGGCTACTTTTTAATTCGGACAGCAGTTAAATTTGAAAAAAGTTTGTTTACATTTTTTAAGTTTGATTATGATTACCAAATTAAGCAAATTGATTATGATATAAATTTTATTTTTTTAAATCCTTCGAATTTGGAAGACTACTTCTACAGTGTCCCCTTCGTAATCCGGATGATTGGGAGACAATATGACAGATGTCCGCTTGGTAATCCGGATGGATTTTTTGAATTTATTCAACGTCTCGAAATATAATACAAGTTTTTTTTTTGTAGAATTAGTATTAAAATTTTAAAGAAGCTTAAAAACACATACAGTAGACTCTCCTCTCAATTGAGCATTTGGGGCAAAATGTCATCTGGTTTATCGATAGAGTTGGGCGTCAAAGCCTTTGTAAATTCCATAAAGAGCGCTGAATTATAAAGAATCACGATAAAATAGGAAGAACTACAGCGAATTTGAGCAAATTAGCTTCATAATTACATGTGAAAATTGTCAACAAAATTTTTTGCCCGATTGAGAAAGAGCCGATTGAGCGAGAGTCTACTGTTAATTAGAGAATTCTATGCTATTATACTTCGTTTATTAAACAAAAACGTCACAGGAGAATTCATTTTCATTGCTGAATACTCGTGCATACATAACTTCAAAAAGATTTTAAATGTAACCGTCAATAACTCGTCCGGATTACGGCGATCTGGATTAGAGAGCGGGCACTGTACTTCTCTACTGTACATATTTCACTTCTTATACAATGAGTTTGTTGAGTTAACATTTTCTGTAAGATGTTTCTGAATTTCTATTCTTTCTATCTTTTATTTTTACTTATTTTAAATTATTTTTTCGTTTTTTAGCAATAAAAATCCATAATTTATTTTGATTAAAAAAATAGATATTATATGTATTATTCGTATGTATTCTGTATTGATTACGTTGGGTCCGCCGGGAACAAAGTTTCTATGATTTTCCGCGAGATGGCTCTAGCACTGCTGTCACGCCAAGTGACGGCTTTGCTCTAACAAGCAAATTTTTTTTTACGAAGGTGGAGGTTTATGTGCGAAAAAATCTTCTTAAATCTAAGTTAAAAGTGTGAAAAAGTGATTAAAGAATATTCTAAAGGAGCCTCTGAGGACACATGGAGACGACAAATCGTACAAATCAGCTTCATGGTACGAATAACACGGACCTTTTTAGCCTAGAGCTGAGCAGTAGCAGCGACGATGAAGATCAAGAAGACTTTGAAAAGTGAGTCCGCCTTATTTGTTTACCCAATTTCACAGTAAATTTCACGGCAGAAGAATTACCTTGGGTCTTTAGAAGTGTTCTAAAATTGTTTAGAAATTATTTCTAGTGGTTTTTCGGGTGGCAAAAAGGCAGAGAGTATGAGAAAATAAACAGTTGAAAAAAATTGTTTTTCTTTGCAGAGATTCTCCAGTCGAGAGTGAAAACCCTACAAATGGTCCAAAAAAGTGTCAAGAGTGCGGATTATCCTTTGATCTGTATCAAACCCTACAACTCCACATTCTCAATGTCCATCGAATAGATCGGGCAGCCTTCAATAGTAGCGAGGAGGAGTATGTCGAAGAGAGCGACAATGTCCCCAGCATGGACGCAGATCAGCCACTCAATGTCGTAGGATGCGATCCGGACGAGGTGCCTGACCCTAAACCATTCAAATGCAAACAATGCACCAAATGCTTCATGATTGCTAAACATCTTGAGATGCATATGCAGGTAAGGATGCATAATTCTTTTTCTTGGAAATAACCATTCTCAGTCATTTCTATCGCTATGGGCAAATGGATCTTTACCGGTTTCAACAAACTCTCAAGGAATTTAGTTAACAAGTTTGTGGCCAGGAAATCATTTAAGTCGGGGACATTTTATATCTTTCAAGAGATTTAAGATTTTTTCTGGCATTTATTTCGCAGACAAATAACAAAAATTTAATAAGAAAGATTCATTGAAGCGTCAAGAGCTTATGCTAAAATTAGATTATTTTTTCCTAATACAAGAAAAATGCCTCCCCCAAGTTCCGGGAAAGAGGTCACCTCCTGAGTCGATGAACAGTGGCGTTGCTAGGCTTAATGTCCCTCCCTCAAACACAAAAAAAATTAAATGAACTAGTAAATGGAGCATACCAAAACAAATTCCTTATATAGCATTATTCACAAGTAAATAAATTAATTCGTGTGAAATAATTTAGTTGCATCCTATTCCGTGATTGGCTACAGCTTCTGAGCTTTTTAAGCTTTAGCCAATCAGAGAACGCGATGGGATTAAAAAAATTTACTGAATTATTTTGATAATTTATTTGTAGGATAAATATTTTTCTGAGTAAAAATTGCATTTTTGACAGAATTTTGACGTTTTTACTCACAACACTCCAGGCAATTTCCTCAAAAAAAAAATGTATTTTTGAAGGAAATTGTTCCCAGTATGTAGACGCCTTAAAACAGTCAAAGCTGTCAGTAAATAATTCAAAATGGCCAGTAAAAATCAATTTTCCTTTTGCACAAATTATTTCAATATTTTTATGTATACCTGTAATTTTTGATTTGTTTTATTTATATACTAAACGAATTTAAGTTTTACTGATCATTTTGATAAAAGTGATGCAAATTTTAAATATTTGTAAAATACGTTTATAATAACGAAATATGAATTATCATTTAGGATCGACAATTTATTATGCTGTCAACAATAATTTTGCGGTGCAAAAGCTCTCAAAATTTCAGTGATAGAATAATCCAAAAAAAATCACTTTTATAATTTTAAGAAGGCGAAAAGCCTATATTTTCCAGAATAAACTAAAATTGATAATTTTTTTCCATTGAGGGCGTTGTTTTCTCCCGTGAGTTCAATTTTTAATTTCCACTGTATTTGTAAAATTCGACCAAATTTTGTCAAAATCTCACAAGAGTTTTCCAGAGCTTTCACATTTTCTATCTGAAATTTTTAATTTTTTATTATATAATTTTATATGACGCATGTTTTTTGGTAAAACTTTAATTTTGAATTGTGTATTAGGGGTAATTTAGCCCTACAAGGTCTTCAAATTCTCTCGTTTTACTTTCTGTTTAGAAATTAATAGTATTTAGGAACAGGGTAAATGAGTTTAGCTTTTAATTTAAAATCCATGTAATACGCTTTTCAGACTAGAGGCTTATGCACTGGACAGGCTAGATAAACCTAGGTCATAAATAATCAGTTTTAGATGGCAAAAGGATAAAACAATGAAAAAGTACTCTCGAATGTAAAGTCTTGTATCTCTTCGTAGTTTACCTTTTTCTCTTTTACAATCTGATACAGTAAAAAAAATCTCGAAATTCCAGAATAAACATAATTCCGAATTACCCAATTTTACCCTGGATCAGTTAAGCCATATGAATAAATCTTAGATCTGGGGTGGAATAATAACTTTTCGATATTATCGAATCGATAGTATTGGCAAATCTATAGTCAAGTGTGCTAATCCGGGCGCTTCGGTATCTGGATCGTTTATGACTAATCCACTTAAAATAATATTTTTATTTTACTGCTCGAACTTTACGGAGAGAGCAGTATACAGTGGCGGCCAAAATAATAGAATCACTTTGCAAAGCTTATATTTTTTTAACTTTTGTATTTTTTCCCAATTTGTTGATATAATTCTGAAGTAGAAATCTTCAAATTATTAGAATCGTAGAATAAGGGTTGTTTTGGCCGCCAGAGGTCTCTATTTTACACAGAATACGTCAATAGTGAAATTCAGTTCGTCCAAAAGAATTTTAAAACTGTCATTTATGGTTTCTAAATATGGGTTTATTTAAACTTATTCGATTTATAGACAACATTTTTTAATTTAAATGAAAGTGGTCCTATCGTGTTTTTCATACCAAATTTTACTACAGTAGAGACTCCTAAATTCGAACGCTCGGGGGGTATTTTTGACATTTCTCACCTCCCAAATTCGAACGATTTTTTCAAAACTAACGAAATTTGTGTGAGATTAAATTGTACTTTGAATCAAATTCCCGTACTTTCTCGCAAGTCTTAGTGGTAACATACTTCCTTTTTATTTTACACAACCATAATGTATGTAAACATTCAGGAAGAAGCACATAAATATGATTTTCATTCACCAAGAATACGAACTTTCTAACATAACCTCACAATTGACATTTTGAATCCAAACGGCGTTCGAATTTGAGAGATTCAGATTTGAGAGACTCTACTGTATTGATCTATTCTGTGAAAAATAGAGACCTCTAGCGGCCAAAACAATACTTATTTGACGTAAGGTAATTATTGAATATTTCTATATCAAAATTATTTCAACGAATTGGATTAAACAAAAACGCTAAAGGTCAAATAGTGGTCTTTGCAGAGCTGATTCTATTATTTTGCCCGCCACTGTATATAATCCCTCGATTTTGAGGGGGGGGGGGGGTCGTGTTTTGGTAGAATTTTGGAAATCTGAAGATTCGAGTTTTTTTTTGGCGTCACGCTGTTTGTCCGTCTGTCCGTCCGGCTGTCTCCAGTTCTAGAGGCCAAACGGTTAGAGATAGCGACTTGGGAGCTAAGGGGGACCCCCCATAAGTCTACTCAAGAATCGTTAACATGCCCCTCATTTTCCCCCCACTCCTCCCCTTCCCCTCCAAGACCATGTGTTTTTGGGATTGCCCGAAAACGCGTCGTGAGTTTTTTTTATTTTTTGGATATGTTTTAGAGATAACCCAGGCGGGCATTTCGTCCTTAAACGAAAATACCGTTGAATCATTCCTAATATCGGTTTTTCAAGGTCAAAGGTTAAAAAAGACACTAGAGAGCGCATTTTTCAACAGAATGGTATCGTGTTTGGGCTCATTGAAAAGGTCTTGGAATTTCCTATAAAACTGACCCGATTCTAATCGGTTCTGAATCGGTAATGAACAGATTCATAGCCGATAAATAATTTTTATCTCAAAATCAATTCTATTACTTTTAAAACTTTTCTGGGGATCTTTTGAGCAATGAATAGGTTCAAATCGTTTAAAAAACAGGTAAATTTTGCGAAACTACTTTCGAGGTATAGCATCTAAATCTCGAGTTCGAGCATCTCGCAAAGCCTGGGACGGTTTGCCACCCCTTTATTTCCGTAAACAGTGAATAATTCTATGTATTTAGAAGAAGTAAAAAAGAATTTCATCAGTCCAAAAACAAGCGTTTAAGTAGCACTCTTCGGAAAACGATCCAGTTACCCCACCTTACTATATATCTGCTAGATTAAGCGAATGTCGACTTTTTACGCATTATTGGATCAATTATTGAGATATTCTTAAAAGAATTTGACTGCTGATAAATATCTAAATTATCTACAAAAAGTTAGGCTATCGTTTAATTTTTTCACAATCGACAGTCGATACTATCGAAAATAAGATATAATGTCACCCTTGACGTCCGTGTAAGATAAATTAGAACGTCCGAAAATCTAATTTAACTCTGGTTCTCACTAATTTTTTAAATGGAAAAATTGTAAATTTTACCTAGAATTATTCAAGTAAAACTTAAAGACACTTCAATGTTCTTTCTAAAATAAATTTTAAAATAAGGATAAATCAGGAAACCTTCAAAATTTAGTTGCGAAGGAGATTGATAGAAGCAACGTTAAGGATATTCTTGATGATTTTGCTGATTTGTTGTTAGGTGCATGAGCTGAAACAGAAAACAGAGGCAGCTTATAGAGGCGCCGCGGCTGCGATGCGTGGCAGCGTGCATGAATGTCGGTTTTGTCATGCGCCTCAGCGCAGTGTTTCGGGGCTGAGGGCGCACGAGAGACGCCACTTAAGGGTGGACAAAGAAACTGATAAACTCAAAATTCCGCCCAAGAAGAGACGGGGTCGCTCGAATCGTCCCCAAGCCACAAAATCTCCTGAGATTCGTGTTCACGATGACGATGAGAATGAGGATAAGGAATCTGACGAATGGAGCAATGAGGACTAAAAGGCTAATGCGAATGTGAAGGATGGAGGACTCACATGCGTCTACATTTAAAGATTCTCAACAAAAGAACACCATTTATACATGTTAAGTATCGTAAGAGGAAAAAAAAAGCTTACATCCGGGCGCAGTGCATCGTTGAGCGGCTGAATCCAGAAATTCCGGCAACTCGATGGGTTCAAAGCAACATTTTATCATTGAAGACATTTTCTTTTTCTAAAAAACTTCTTTTTCTCTTATCACTTTTCACTTTAGAGACACAAATCACAAAACTGTTTTTTTTTATAAGGTGAAATACTGATTTATTTTTAAAGATTTTTTTCTTAAGTAGTTCACTACAAAATTGTAATTTAAATTATTTTTAAGTGTGCCTCTGAAGGGAGGGGATTTTTAAGAGAGAAGAAGATGCACGTTATTATTGGTAGAATGTGTGGAAAATTAAATTCTGGAACTTATTTTTTTTTTATTTTAGAACAATGTGATTGCGAGAAAAATTAAACTTTTAGGAGGAAATATAGAGAGTATAAGAATTATCATTAAAATAGTGAAAAAAGTATAAAAAATGAAGTTTGAGGAAAATAAAAAAAATAGCAAAGAATAAATAATTGATGTTTTTATTTGGCTGCCGGAAAATTTTGTGTTCGGGTCTCCGGTTTCTTTTTTGTTTTTCTGCTAACGAAAAGGTAAGTTAAAAGTTTGGCAAAAGTTTCGCCAAACGATTGACCTTTTGACAAAAATAACGGCTGTCCTGAATTAAGATGGTATAATAATGAACTCTGAGATTTTTTAGAACACTGTGAGAGAAATCCGAAAAAGTTAAAATAACATTCCTGAAATGTTAATTTTACCCTGCAGTATTGATCCAAAATCGGTGTAAATATTACCCTTTTCAGGTGTATTAGGGGTTAAAGTTACCCTTTTTCATGTTATTTTTACCTTTAAAAATGTGTAAAATTAACATTAAAAAATTTTGATATATTTTTACACCTAAAAAGTGTTAAATTTCTGAGGAAAAATGTTAATCGAACCCCCTTGTTTTCTCAGTAAAGGAACACTGAGAAAAAAAGGGAGTGCGATTAACTTTTTTTCCTCGTAACTTTAACAATTTTTAGGTGTAAAAATACATCAACATTTTTTAATGTCAATTTTACACCTTTTTAAGGGTAAAGTTAACATGAAAAAGAGTTACTTTAACCCCTAATTCACCTAAAAAGGGTAATATTAACATTTCCGGAATGTTATTTTAACTTTTTCGGATTTCTCTCGGTGAATGGAAACGATCAAGCTCCACAGTACTTAAAAAACTTACAAAGCTTTTAGAGCAGTGCTTCAAGATCTTCCCCATTAATCTTTAAGTTAATAATATAAATTAGGACTAAAAAAAAAGTAATTAAAAAACTAGTCCGTTAAAAAGGATAAAAAAGTCAATATTTTGCAGATCAATTTTATTCATATTTTAAAGTTTACCAGTTTCCGATCGCCAAAATATTATTAGTGGAAAGGTCTTGAATTTTCTTTCTCAAGATTGCAAGCGTATTTGTGATCTGATTAATAATACTGGAAACTTTAATAATTTTCAAGAGGGTTATCCTAATTACAAAGGCGAAAGAGGTTATATTTTTTATTGCTTAAAAATATAGATAAAATATCTAAGAATAAATAATAAAAATTTCAGAAGTCAATTCGAAGCATTTCTGAAGATATAAGACATGAAAGCAAAGGACCGTCGAGCAGGTTTACAAAAGCTCATTTTAACCATTTTGTTAAATTGGCGGGAAAGATATTGAAAAAAGTTATTGACCGAATATGCTTATTCTCTTCGGAATTAAATTCTTACACTGAGAAAAAAAAGAGGGTGCGATTAACTTTTTTTCCTCATAACTTTAACACTTTTTGGGTGTAAAAATATATCAACATTTTTTAATGTTAATTTTACACCTTTTGAGGGTAAAATCAACATGAAAAAAGGGTAACTTTAACCCCTAATACACCTAAAAGGGGTAATATTTACACCGATTTCGGATCAATACTGCAGGGTAAAATTAACATTTCCGGAATGTTATTTTAACTTTTTCGGATTTCTCTCAGTGTATCTATTTGAACAAAAGTATTGTTGTAATCCTATTTTTCTATCTTCTGTAGTATGTTAAGGTCAAAATTTTTTCCCAAAAATTAATGGTTTTTTAAAAAAAAAGCGCTGAAAACAGTTTCGATCAAGGGGTAAATAAGTGGCTTTTAGAGTGAACCGTGAGCGGCGATCGGCAAAATTGTACCGATTTGGAGCTAAAATTTGACAGATCAACACAATTTGACCAGAAATCGACAGATCTTAACCAATTCAGTCCATTCAGTCAATGTACTAGAAATACTTCACTGAGAGAAATCCGAAAAAGTTAAAATAGCATTCCGGAAATGTTAATTTTACCCTGCAGTATTGATCCTAAATCGGTGTAAATATTACCCTTTTTTGGTGTATTAGGGGTTAAAGTTACCCTTTTTCATGTTATTTTTACCCTTAAAAAGGTGTAAAATTAACATTAAAAAATGTTGATATATTTTTACACCTAAAAAGCGTCAAAGTTATGAAGAAAAAAACTTAATCGCACCCCCGTTTTTTTCTCAGTGATTGAGATAGAATTATCATATTTTGGAATTAGATTCATACAGATTAATAGGTGATTCTTTTTGAAAAGAAGAAATTTTTATCTATTATGGAAGCGCGGGGAGCTGTTCTCAAAGACACGTATTAACGGTCACTGAATTTAAATTCTGTACATTAAATCATTACAAACTCTGTTGATTTAGATAGAGTAACTATTCAAGAAAACAAATTGGCAATCAGAATACAAATCAGGAAAGAGGAAAAAGGCCAATTTTAATAAATTCGACGGGATGTCGTATTTTTGTCCGCCATTTTGAGCAAAAATTTTTCATGACTCGTGAAGCGAGAAAAGAACAACAAAATGTATTTCCATCTCTGTCGGGCTATTTTTTCCAAGTAACTGAAGGACTAAAGTAACTAAAAAGTCATACCCGACAGCAATTTGAGTATCAGTTACCCAGGAATAAATCATCTAAAATCACTCAATTTGCGTATGATGTATAATACCATGGTAAGGAATGGATTAATTTAATTTATTAGTAGAAATCGGCAGATCAGCACAATTTTTACAAAAGATCCGCAGATCGGCACTCGAATGAACCGTGAGCGACAGTTATCGACCCCTTCAATGAAGAAGTTTTCACATTTCTAAAAGGTTAGCGCCCTATTTATTAAAGTTTTTTTCAATAAATAATTCAATTCAATAAATAATTTAATGTACTTCTAAGAAAACTTTTAGAACACAACAAATATAATTGAAAAACGACTTTATAACGTAATTTCAAATTGAAGTTTAGAAAAACTAACAGTTTGCTTTAAATTCCTTATTAATTTTCTCGATTTTGATAATTTTATATACAAATGAAAAATCTTTTCAAGTACTAAAACTTATCTAAATATTTAAGAAATTATTATATTTCTTAATTATTTTTTTTAATAACATGTTAACAATAAAAGAATAATTTAAAAGATGTAATTTATTTTGAAAATTGATATTTACAATAATTTTAACTAGGGTAACTTGTCTAAAGCGAGACAGTTTGGGAAGTTGGACAAAGTAATGTGGAATGTGAGACACCTCCTTAAAAACTTGATAATAAATCAATTAAATATTTCAATTTTCGATAAAAAGATTATTAAACCTAATTTTGTGATATTTGAGAAGTTAAAAATGCAAAAGTCGTTATTAAACAATAAAAGAGTGACTTGCAAGAAGAATTTTAAAAAAATGTATTGCATGCGTGATATTCATATAACACAGTAGTTGTCATTTTCCCTGTTTTTTATGGAAGATGTTAAGAAAAAAATTTTATTAGGGTAAAATGAGGTAATTTGGAACTATTTACAACTTGGGACACTTGAGATTTTCTCACTGTTTCAGATGAACAAAGAGAAAACAAAGACTGCAAAATAGAAGAAAGAGACCTTTAAGAAGAAAAGGAACAGATTTCTTCCTTTTAAATCTCTACAACAGTGCGAAAATCTCAAATGTTCCAAATTGTAAATGGTTCCAAATTGCCTCATTTTATCCTATTTCAAGATTTCCAAATTTTATTAAAAAAAATATATTTTTATTTAAAATTTTTCGAAGAAAAAAAATCTGAGTTTTTTCAGTGAATATCAGGGACGGTAAAAGACAAAAATGACTTACGTCTTGTTCCTCTTTTTAATTATAGCTAAGATTTTTACAAGTCAAGTCTATCAAACATTGGCTATAAACTATATAGGTTCTTCAATGGATATTATGAATTATTTTAGGTTGAAATAATTAAGTAGGGGAAGGTGGGGCTATTTTGAACTGTTGGACTACGATATACGATTATTTCGCATGTTTCCAAAGAAGCTGGGCAATTATTTACTTTAGTTCCACAATTGTTCTTTAGAGCTAAATTACATTACGTTACGGCCTAGTTTAGTTTAGAAATATATTAAAAAATCGTCTATCAACGTTAGCTCAAAATAGAAACATCTCCCGAAATTGGATAGAGAGAACCGCCCAATTAGCCTGTTTAAAACTGCCCCCATGTACTTTCAAATCTTTAAACAAGATTTTCAAAGCTTTCTTAGATATCTTATATGTATAATTTATCTTATAAAGCATAGTATAAGCTAATTAATTTTATTCGTTGTTCTAAAATTTGGATTACCAAATAAAATAAAAATAATTATTAAAAAATAAATGAAAAGAAAAACTTTTACTGCATATAATAAACAAAGTAATCGCCGAGTACAAAATTATTGAATGTTCTTACGTAGAACATTGTAGTTCAAATTGATAAACCCTTCAAAAGGATGACGGCAAATTTCTCTCTCCTATGTTTTCTTTTTTCACTTTCACCCTCAGCAAATTCCAATGGACAAAAATCAATTACACGAGGCAATTTTCACAACACATTCGTCACTTGGTGGGAAAACAATTGCACTGCTAAAATTAAAGAAGGAGAAAAGTGTGATTGGTTTTATTTAGGATTACACAGTCAGTGGTTTGAATTATCAAAAAGGAATTTGACAGACTGCGCGCGAAAAAGTTTGTCCACGAGGCTCTAAGTTCTGGAGAATGCTGCTCAATGGGCAAAAGCTGCCTCGTTCAATGAACACGGAAGAGAGGCATCTTTTTCGGAAGAACCTGCGCACTTACTTTCTGGGTCAATGCTAATGCTATTCCTTCGTCATATCGTGTCGTAGCAGGAGCGATGACTTCCGCCCACATCCCGTGTGTCCACCAGGCCAAGAAAACTTTCTGAACTAAAAACTGATGAAAATGTTGCACGTGAGCCAATGCAAGTTTCTAGGTCACTTGACTGCTTAATTCGATTAGAATTAGAAGAAATTTAACCCTTTCACTAAGCGACGTATCAGATACACTCGTAGAAAAAATTAGTTCGTACAAGCTCATATGCAGTTATTAGAACTATAAAATATAGTAAATATAGACCCAACTATATATTTAGTTTGGGTAACTAAATGAAATAGTTGACCACAGTTAGTTAAAGTATCCTTTTCATTTAGTTATCACAACTAAATCAAAATAGTAATGGGTACTATAACATATTAGTTTCAATTACTAAATAAATGGGGTTGATACCCATCTTATTGGCTGTAATAACTATATCATATTAGTTGTGGTTACTATATAGCATTCATTGTGATGCATATTTCTTATTAGTTGCTTAAAATTCGAAAGAGCTTCAACGCATTACTAAAATAAAAACCACTCTTTACTATTGGAAAAGTAGTCATAACTTTATGAAAATATAGGCCCATCTATTTACATTGGTTGTGAGAACTAAAAGGAATTAGTGACCAATATTAGTTGGGATAATGATTTCATTTAATTAACACAAGCAAATATAATTGTATGAAAGCATTATGAAATAATTGCCGCAACTTATCCACGTAAATATTGTCTTATATTCTTACTACTAATAAATTTATTATGAGTATAATGTTTTAAGAATATAAGAACTATTTTAAATAGATTTGATAATAATCACCCGAACAACTAATTTTCATTAGTAATCACGTCTAAACTTTTCTAAGAGTGTATAATTAAATACCTATATATCGATAGGGGAAATTGGGGCACTAGTGAAAACGGGGTAGAATCGAACACTGCAATTTTTTAGTCAGATATTAGACTTCGGTGAATAAAACCTAAAGAAATTTATAGGTATTATAGCGATCCTGTCCACTGAATAAATGGTCGAGATAGTCCATGTAATTTAAAAATAAAAGTTAGTGTTCGGTGGTGCCCCACTTTTCTCTATATTATTTTTTAATTTCAATAATTAATTTTCTAAAGTCTTGCATAAAGCTTTTGTTTTATTAATCATATCTCGTTTGAGTGAATTAAAAAAATAATGCTACGATTATAAATAAAGCTTTATGAAATTAATTTATCTTAAAGGAAGAGTCACATTGAACGTTAAATTCTTACCGTCAAACAGGGATGGGAAAATTTTGTAATATGAGGGCATCAAAAATAATTACAAAGGTTAGCCGAGGTCCTAACGGGTTTCGAAGATTTCCCGAGTTCCCTGAGTTTACGAAGGTTCTAACCCAAGAAACAAAATCTCTGCCTTATGGAAAATTGTCAATTAGAGCAAGTGACACTCAAATCATCCAGTTTCTCACTCAGGATCGAACTGGAGACCTCTCGTTAACTAAACGAGTGCTTTACCAACTGAGCTATTAGAGGCCACATACTATGCTTGAATTGCTGTACGACCTTAACCAATTGCTTTCTACACTGCAATCGCTTACTTAAAAACGATATGGCGCGTACAATTTTATTTGTCGTTTCGTCCGAATAGTGGCCAAAGTTCTTGCTACTCGAATTTCGAAGTGTCCCTCATATTCACTTAGAAGTGCTTTTAACAGCTTCTTAGTACGGTATTTCGTAAATTTTCCTGACCATTTGTGAAAATTTGGTTTGAAAATTCGAAGCTGAGCTTGAATTCTTTAAATATTAATGACTTTTTGCGAAAATAAAGTTTTATTTATTATATTTGTTCAAGATACTATTGGGAGAATGGAGCTCCAACTGTAAATGGTAAGAGTGTAGAACCGTGTCATTAAAACCATTTTGCCTTGTTGACACCTAATAAGATACTTATTCATCAAAAAATGAAATTCCATTACAATAAGAGACTCCTAACACACACGGTCAGAGTTTCCCCAAGGGAAAAGACATTCGAAGATCGATTTTTCGAACGTCATTTACTTCACATTTCATCCGAATTATTTCCTTTTCGAATTTCTAAGTATCTCCAGTTTCTGTCCTAATAATTATGTTCCTTAATAATCTCTGAGTGACTCTTTTGGCAGCTTTTTAAGCGGTATTTCACAAATTTTTACTTCCTTAATTCTTTCGCGTCATTAGGGTCATAAATATGACCCGGGAAAAAAACAATTTTTTTTGACTATTTACATTAATTGAAATCTATCGGTTTGTGCACGACATCATAATAGAAGGATGTAAGATTCTTAGCTAATTTTCTCAAGACTCCAGATATTCAGGAAAAGAAAATATTTGAGATCAAAAATCACTAATTTCGAACATTGTGAAATGACTTTTCTTTTTCAAAATTTTTTATATTCATTTATTTTTTTCAGCAAAAAGTTCTTTAGAAACACAAAATAGAATATCCAAAGATTGTATATTGCATATTTTGATATAATAAACTTCTCTCAATTTTCCAGAAAAGCGTGTAGAATTTTCCGGGTCATATATGACCCTATTGTCCCCAAGGGTAACAGTGTTTTCGTCCCAAACCTATAGCGAAATGTAGTTGGGACATTGTTTTTCTTTGTGAAATGCAGGTGGGACATCTTGCTCCTGAACATTTCATCTTATATCTGATGAATTAGAACATATTTTGCAATATTTTAGAGTCTTCTGCAAGCGTCTCATATTGTGCAATTGTATTGTGTGTGAATAAATATGTGGATAAGTTTATTTTTGCCAAATACCACTCAAAATATTGTGACAGTGACCATTCAACGGATTACCAGGAAGATTCCTTGAACACCAGGAGAGTTCATCAAGACAATCCAGTTTGCCATGGTATTGGCCAAATTAATAACTTAAAGCAAAAAAAAACTCTTAAAAAGCCCGTGATATAGATTTTGAAAATGGTATGTACGCTTCCCTTCAGGACAATAGGGTCATATATGACCCGGGGTTTTTCCGAGTTTTCACGCAATGGAAAATTTTTTTCCTCTCTTAACTATTATATTTGATCATAAAGCATTAGGAAAAACTCAATTTTACATGAATTCATCTGCTGAATAAAAGTGGGACGCGAAAGAGTTAAGCGAAATTTAGTTTAAAAATTCGAAATTCACTTTGAATTCTTCGAACATAAAAAATATTTTGTACAAAAAACGTAATTGTTTTCTTAGCCAAGACGTTATTGGAGAACCAAACTCTCATTGTAAGTACACCAACTGTGTAGAGTAGAGTTTTCAGCATCCACCGCTGTCTTAGCGTTAATGGTCACTAGGGTGTCTCAATAAGGAAAACAAATTTTTGGCACTATTCTCACGGTGCTGTATTTGATGAGACAAGAAAGTTTTTCTTCGACGACTATATGATCAGACGCCGTTTAGAGGTGGCTGAAAGACCCTCTCTGTAGTGTAAAATCAGAAAAATGTTCTACAGAGAGGGTCATTCTGCCACCTCTAAACGGCGTTTGATCATATCGCTCCTTGGAAATTACATGGGGCCAACTCACTTTTTGGCGATTTTGAGGTTTTAATGCACTTAGACAGAGAATTTAATAAAATTTCAGATGATATGAGTCAATAAATTTCGTTATTAGAAAAGTTTTTCATAATTTTACTCTTTATGATTGCTTGCGCGGTTTTGTTTGAAGTCAAGGGGCACAAAATAGATTTATCGTTCAAATTTTTGTGAAACAAGGGACCAACTCAAGCAAGTTGATCCCGTGTCATTCTAATTTCATGAAAATTTGCGCATCATTTAGAATGACAAAGAGCTAACTCATAAAAAAACATATTTTGAAAGGTAAAAATATGTATGTTTCGATGTTTATAATAATGCTCATACATATAGAAAAGAATTAAATTATTTTTATTAACATACTTAATTGAGATAATTATTTATACAAAGTTGAATCTTTCATGCTGTCTCCTGAAAAATGGCTCAGATTAAGTTGGCCCCTTGTAATTTCCAAGGAGCGATATGGTCGTCGAAGAAAAACTTTCTTGTCTCATCAAATACAGCACCCTGAGAATAGTGGCAAAAAAATGTTTTCCTTGTTGAAACACCCTAAATGGTCACCCTCCAGAAAAAAAACGGTGGTAGTTTTTCAATTTACAACAGTACAATTTAATTCTGTCTGTTCTCAGTTTAATTCTGTCTAAGAACATGAAATGTTTTAATGAAACTCATATCTTTACAGCCTTAATCTTTAAATTTTCAACCCCCCTATTTTAGTTCTTGTTTTATAATGCGTAATGGGCAAAAACAGATCTTTCAATTCTTTAGTAATGAACTCATCGAGAGCCAACACAAAGTTCGCCATAAAATATAATACCCTACATTTTATATTGCATTTTTGTCTGAAATGCGAGATGATTTGTGGAAAAGAACCCTTCATTTCAATGCAAATCTACACTTTTTTGCTTCTGTCATCGAAGATCTTTTAGGTTTGAAGGTATATAGATGTTTTATGGCTCAGTTTCCCCTGTAATTTCGGCCCAAGTTTAGCGTTGTTTGGCGCCTTCATCACCTCGCAAAATTTGTGATCTCTTCGTGAGGATCATTTTGTTCTGGAACGTCATTAATTTTCTCAACGATCTTCTGAGGAATTTTTTTATATGGCTTTACGATCATGATGTTAGGAAGAGATGAGAGACGTATTTCTAAAACAAACCTATGACGCTTTTTTTTCTCATTTTCCAAAATATTTCTTAAGTGATCTTCGAGTGATTTCGAGTTGAATGAAGAAAATGAAGATCACATCAGTAATGGAAAAATAGTAAAGTAACTTAAATCTGGCGATCTTCTGTTCTTGTGAGTAACATCAAGAAAATCACAAAAGTACACCGAGATTGTGTCATTAAATTAACGATCTTAAGTCACTGGCGCTTCTTGCGATCATACACTTCAATGGTGAAAATAACAACCATTCCTGTAACTGGCCGTCACAATTATGAAGTCATTAACGAGACACTTAAAACATCTTCAATTGTGTCTCTCACTATGCAATTAGCAATTTTTTGCCTATAATCCTATTTTGTTTTTTTTTTTGCCCTTTGTCAGTGATTAATTCACGGTGCTATCTTTCTTACCTTAGTTTTTTCGTATGTCCCTTTAAAATTTTAAACAAAACTCAATACTTTTGCTTTGAAAATACGTTTTCAAAACTACGCATGTAAGTAAGCGAAGTGGACTCTCACTGAAATGCCAAACTTATTTTTATAAAACAAAAATTAATGTGCGTTGCACATTAAGAAATTTAAAATTCTGTAAATTTTAGTATACAGGTACTATTTCCATTTTTAAATGCTTAATAATTACTCATTTCTTTCACATTTACTCATAAAAGCTTTGAAAGCCTGTTCTAACGAAGGTATTTTGATTCGAAATTTACTTTTCGAAATAAGAATCCTGTGATGAAATTTATCCAGACCATTTTTGTCTAACTTTCGGCATATAAAATCTCTTTCCAAAATATTAATGAACGAAATATTTTCGAAAATTGCTTTTCACAGCTGGAATTTGAAAAATTCGAAGATCGGTCTTGAGAGCCGAAGAAAAGACACTTTTACTTATCGTTTCGTCCGCGTGGTGGAAGAAATATTTCCTATTTGAATTTCGAAATGTCTTGAGTGACAGTTTTCATTTTATTGAGGAAAACAAAGAAATGCTACTTATAATATTCTTTGTCCTTTCCATTATAACTTCCCTCTCTTAATCATTGAGCAAGTTTTTGAACAGCTTTTAATATCGACGGCTCAGAATATATAAAACGAATAAGTCGTGAATGGCCGATTTTGCAGGAGGGCAATTTAAAGTTTAAATTTTACATGTTGAGTATAGGATTTTTAAGATTTGAAACCCGATTTGAATCTTAAAGATTTCAAATCTTAAGACTTGAAAGATTTGAAAACGTAAAATTTTTGGGGCTCCCACAAATGGGCATTGGGCCTCCACATTTCTAAATCCGGTCCTGGAAACCCCTATAACTTTGGGAATAACTAACTTTGCGGGATAATATTCACGGGGAAGGTAGAGGGTGTCAAGGAGTATTCGAAAAGCGGAAATAACGAATCTTGTAAAAAATCGAGTTATTCGATTTATATTCTGAAAAGTCGATATGATATTTTAAAATTTTTTCCAACCTTCTACGACAATTGAGTTTGAGAATTCGAAATTGAATTTGAATCTTCGAACATCAACGACATTTTGTGTAAATAGAGTTCCATATACTTTTTATCGAAAACGCTATTGGAGAATAAAACTCCAGCTATGACTGGGAAGAATTTATACTTTTCAGAATCAACTATTAATATGTAAGATCAGTTAAAAAAAAAACAGAGAAAAATATGATTTAAAAATAAATATTATTGAATTAGTTAGAACAAATTAATTTGGTAAATAATTTTGTGCAAAAAATGGACTAGGGACTAGGGACAACTCTCCTTTTTTCCTTATCATATTTTTATCCTTAGACAAATTAAAATTATCTAATTATTATTAGCCGAGACACACTTTCGGGATTATCGCAGGCAACTGTGAGATTTTATCTCACGCACTAACCATCAAGGGTGATTTTCTTAGACACAGTGTTGAACAGCACACACAGTTACATTATGAAATATTCCCGGTTAAACGAGCTAAACGAATTTATTATGTATCAGTTGTTTTCAGAGCTTTTTTTTTAAGGATAAGCATTACGACTTTTTACTGACTTTACATTTAGTAGAACGCGTTGGTATTATGTTAGTTCATTATCAAGGTCACAATTAGAATATTATTACTTTGAAGTTTGTCATAACATCTTTTCGATTTACCCACAATCTCCACCTTTTCTCTGTCTATTAAAATCCAATAGATAGATATTATTGTGACAATGTTTCGAAGTCTTGAGAAAGATATGTAAGAGATACTTTGTATACCACAAAAGATTGATCATATTTTAAACACACCATGTCGTCTTATATTTGCACTGAGAAACGATAAATTCTCATAGTCTTCTTCATTCTAAGGTTTTTCCCATCAATTCTGCTCAATTCATAATTTTTCATTGAGAGTTGTTAAAGAGAAAATTGTCGTTACAAAAATTCAATGAAAGCGAAACGATGCAACAACTTTTGTCTTATAATCGTCGATTGAAATGAGTAGATAATGGCAAGAGTTTGTACATCCCAGATGGGTATTCTGTAGGATGAGGAAAGTCTCAGGAGGAGACTAAAAACAGAAACACAAACTCTAAACAGATTGCCATCTAAGTTGGAAAAATTGTGATTGTATAACTACAATTTAATAGCTTTAGTGATATTCTTTAATCAGAATACCTCTCTGAAAATTTAATCTTGAATAAGAATATAATTTTTTTTTTGGAAAACCTTATTTAAACATGCTGTACATTTATTAAACATTTTTGTCATTACGAAAGACGAAGTTGAGTAAAATTATGAGAATACACTGTTTAAGGCATTTGTTTACCATCATTCATGAATAAACGTTGAAGAAGTCTCATGATGCACGGTTACAAAATAAAAGCCAGTATTAAAAAAAAATTAAGAAACATCTATATTATTTGTCTCGTGGGCACAAGGCCAGTCGAAGACGAAAAAAGGCAAATATTTTTGTTTTGTTTTGAAATCAAAACAAATTTAAAAAATATTAAAGTTTAAAGATTTCTCATAAGATAGTGGGTTGAATTATAAAAGATTCTAAAAATTTAAAATAAATTAAATAATATGTTTACTATTGTCACAGAGTGAACAGACATTGCTTAAAACATGTATATTAAACAAGTTAATTAATATTGCTGTATTTATGTCTGAGGAAAAGCTCTGAAACAGATCTGAACATAAAAGGTTAATTAGACTTGTTTTCAAGACATGTTTAAAGAGTTAAGTAACACTTCTGGACAACTCAATGCGTTGCGAGGGAGGGGCGAAATTAAAGTACTATTTTGACCTCCAAGATTGTCTTATAAGAAGTATAGGAGATATAAAGACAAAAGGGGTTGTGTAAAGATTTCAAATCTTGTCATTTCTAAGTTGAATTATTATTTTTTATTTTCTCGCTGCATATTAAATTCTAATATGGTGAGTTATAATGTATAATTTGTTTGGAAATCTCAAAGCAGAAGAAAGTACACTCCAAAAAATATATATGATTAAATACTACTCTGTTTTATGTGTATCAGTCCATTTAAACTGATATAGGGTAAAGTGGTACAAGTTGGATAGTGGTACAAGTTGGACAATGCAATGGTACAATTTGGACAGGGCTCTTTGTCTTGATAAATTTAGTACTTCATTTTTATTTATATATTTTTAATGCTTTAGTTTCTCAAAATTCAAGTTCTCTCAAAATTCGAAAATAGACATGATTCCAAATTACCCCATCTTACCCTACTTGATCCAAAAAACATTGTCGGTATACCTGAAATTTTCAATTTAGTAAACTCACTGTTAATATCTTGAAATATTAAATATTATAATGAACAAATCAATGATACTATGGATGATTAAGGAGTCTGTCCATGTTCCGTTTGCTGGCTACTTATATCTCTTCAGTAATTATCAATCATATTGAAATATTTGTCACAAAAAGTTGATAAAATGCTGTATGTCTCGTGTTAAGCTCCAAATAGACTTAGGCTAATCTTCGAGAATATTAAAAGTTGTAGATAAGAGATTAGAAGTTTCTTGCATATGTTCGTTTTACATGATCTTTCATCGCGAAAGCCTACGGGCTAAATATTCTCGAGGATCAGCCTTAGTCTACTTCGGCCTTTAGAAAAGTCTTGCTAAGTATATCGTAGGTTTCCTAGGAGAGGGTCCCCACAATGTGGATGCTTCTTGCATGCTACTGCATTCTTTGAGTGAAGGCGGTGCATTTTATTACTTCATTTGATAAGGTAGATTCATTTTCGAGACATTCTCCCCATTCACAGCTGGATAAATAAAAGATAAATAGAACTCTATTTGTATAAAGAGTCGTTGGTGTTCGAAAAATTTAAACTCAGTATCGAATTTTCAAATTAAATTTTCGTACAAAGTGGGGAAAATTTAAGAAATATCATACTACAAAATTGTTAAAAGTATTTCTCGCAGTGATTATGAGGGCAATTACAATAAAATCAGCCTTGTTGCTTTGATTTTCCCCACAATAAAGCAAAACCAGGCACATTTTGATACAATGGAGATATTTCGAAATTCGAACAGGAAGTACTTCGACCACCATGAGATCGAAATGAGAACTAAAAATGTTATTCTATGGTTTTTGATTCCCCAGAAAAACCCATTGTGAGTGACCTTATAGGATATATATAAACCTATAGGACAAGGTGGCTTAATCAAAATCAGAATCTTGCTTCGGGGAGCTTTGAGACCCTTGAGACCGAACACGAACATCTTCCTGATATGGCGGAGGATTGACAAGCGTGGGCTGCTAAACTGGATGTCATGTACCCGCAACCCCAATAAGGATAAGCGGTTGAAAATGTTGATGATGATGCTGATGAGATGATGATACTTTGGCTTACGAAACATATCATCGATTCAGCTTTAATTAAAGATTAATAGCTCTGTTCAGTAATAACTTTTCGAACAGATAAAGCTAAGCCAAAGCCATTTGAAGCAATCGAAAATCAACCGGAAGTGTAAAGTGCAAGTTCACATATTCGCTGCTTTAACGCTGTCTGTTCTTTTATTTCGAATTTTCGGTATCCCGTGATACTCTAAATTTTTCTTTTCTTAATTTTTTTTTACCACAATTGTAAGAGGGATGACCCTATTTTTGTGATTAAATAAAGTAAAAAATAAAAAATAAAAAATAAATTTATTCATTAACAACGTTAACAACAGTGTATAACCGTTGGCTGCAAATGCTGCAGATATAGTGAACTTTTGCGTAGGGGAGACCAGGGTAGATTTAGCCAGTAAATGATTTTTTTGCCTATAATTTGTTAAGAATTAAACCGACAAATATTTCAATGAATAAAAACTTAAATTTCTCTGAATAAATAGTAATTTGCTCAATATTCCTTATATGGAAATTTATAACACTCCACCGTCTAATTCTACGTCTGACCAATTCTGCCCCGGTCTTTTTCACGAACTTATTCACTTTTGTGCAACTCTTCGGTTTAAATTTTCGAACTTCCAATAAGTTTTCAGGTAAGTATATTCTCTGGTGTACTTTCGAATCGGTACAGAATAATACCTCAACCGGAGAGAGCTCTCAAATGGGGAAGAATATTACTAAACGTAAGGATTTAGGGTTCTTTGTTCTGGGCAGGATTTGAACTCATAACTGCGAGAATCGAGCCAAGGATCTCTCAGTGAAAGATCTAACTTATGATCTTATCAAAAGATCCAGAGGATCCCAAAGGACCTCATTAAACTTATAATGAATTTTCTGATTCTATAAAATTCTATAGAAAATTCTAATCTTTTTTTCTTAGTGTAATTAAAAATATGAAAGACGAAGAAAATTTTCTTTTTGTAAAACCTTCACTGTCAAATTTAATGTGAAACTGCCTATTTGAAATTTTCTTACATTTATTTCATTTCTTTGAAAATATCGCAGATATATTGGCACATTTTGCCGAAATACGAATATGACCTTTTCAGGTGATCCGCTCACGCATATTGCCATAAAATTGAGAGATTTCAAGTTCTAACAATACACCGAAAGATATATTTTGTCTCAAATTCACAAGAAAGGCAGTTTCGAAAATCAACAAAAAAAAATTGTAATTTGTTTTCGATCGCAGCAAATAGCCAGGGAGGGACTTTTCTGGTATAGAGAAAGATTTACTTATTAGTAAGTGAGTTGCTTTAAAATAATCCATATATACAAAATGTTATAGAAGTTTAATGTGTAGAGTGAACAATAATCACCGGCTGCCAGGTTAAAACATGCCAAAGTGGCTCTGGTGATCACTTCACATCCGCAACAAAGCCTTCGATGGCGCTCTACAGCGGAATTTTCATCTCTTGAGAGTGTGCTTGTATGACTTTTGTGTGGGGATTGAAAATTCTGTGGGATCACAGAGTTACGATCGCCAACAATTGCGCAGTCGCGATCAAGTCGCGGTTTCGCGAAGACGCTTTTTTCACGTTAATCACCTGTGTTTTATCCATTGATCAACCTTTAGTCTAAGTCCTTCACTAAGTTTTATTTGGAAGACGTTAAAAAAATATCAATCAAAACCCAGTAAATTTTTTTTTACAAAAATTTTCATTTTTACTAATAATACTAAGTGATCTTAGAGTGCCATAAAGACTTATGTTCTGTGAGAATTCTATTCATTCGCTGAGCAAGTGAAAATTAAATCTGAAAGATTCTTATGATATAGTTATACAGAGAAAGGTCTTTGAAGTTTTTTTTTTCTAAGCGATCTTATGGTGATCTTTCAGTGAACTTTCAGGTGAACATTCGAGTGTAATTCTAAAAACATGTTCGCTGAGCGAAAAGTGAATGGTCAAGTTGGTCTTTTTGCTATGCTTGCTTTCTTCTAATACTTGTACAATAACTACTGATCTATAATATTAGTGAACTCCCCTATCCCCTAAAATTGTGGCATTCACATAAATTGCGGAGTGAGAGACCCAAGCCAGCCAAAAGTTTAATTACATATTCGTTGCGAAATATCCCAGTGGTAAGTTCTGCTAGATTTTTCTCTATATGGTTTTTTTTCTTAGATTATCTTTTGTATCTTCATCCCACTAAACACGTTTCTAATGATATACCCTAACGATCTTCTTCTTAACGATCATCACAGGCTAAAGGGCTTAATCACGTCTAACCCTGTGAATATTATTTTTAATATTGTCTTAATGGATGGTGCTTTGATCCATCTGAAATCACTCAATTTTCACCACAAAAATGTAAATTATGCTGAGGTCTGTCAGCAATCTCAATTAAAAGCAACATTGCACAATGTTGAGAAGACGGATGAAAATGAGTCTGGGAAAGTTTCGAGTCAGATTGGACCACGAGTGTCCAAATTTGGTCGGTAGAACCTTGGTGGATGGGCCATAAAAGGCACTGTCCTCATATTTGAAGGCGATCACGATATAAAGTCGCGATCGAGAGACAACGTTTGCAAAATTGCAAATTTAATTCTTAGGCGTTTCTTATTTTTTTTTCTTCATCTTCGAAATACAAACCGCATGAGAACAAGAAGGTCTGGTGAAGAAATGGTCATCTTTAGTCCAAAAAATGACCAATCTTCAACCCAAAGAAGTGATCACTCTTATGGTAATTTCAAAATATCCCCAATGACATCACTTTTCACACCTTTTTTCACTCTCTCACTTGCTGTGCTGGCATTCTAATGAGCAAATTAAATCTTAATGTGTCTTTATTCTTCGGCCATGTCTTTTTAGTTTTCCTCGCACACACCATCCATTCAAGTTATATGATAATACTATTTTTTTACTGTTCCTAATTCAATCTCACATATTGTTGAGAATATTCACACCTGCAAGAAATACTTTGGAAATTAATGAAAATTGCCATCAGACTCAAAGGAACTACCCAAAAAAATCTACAGAATAGTAGCAATAAAGGTATAAAATAAATTAAAAGAATAGACCTTTCAATAAACTACTTAGACCAAGTGTCAATGTATTAGATTTATCATAGGAGCTTATTAAGAAAATTGAATACCAGGGATTTATTTTATTACCCCATAAAATTCCACTATTTTGAATTTTTGCAAATTGAACTTATGAAAACCGAAACTATCCGCTTTATTATTCTTTGTAAAATAGCTGACATGGAAAATTAGAGCTGTTGACACACCCCTAGTAACTTTGTGAAATTCCAGATGAATGGTCAAAGAATATTTCCTGAGTTTTAGAAGATAAAATAACATTCTTGTAAAAAGTTGTTTAAAGTGGAAATTAATTTATCACAAAGTCTTTTGTAGGTATATTTCGTCGGTTGCATTAAGCACTGTCGTATCTGCATTTCTTTTGTATCAGTAGTCCACGAGAGAAGGGAAGTCTGTGTTGTAGTTTGCACTAAATGCAGATATAAAATAAATGTAGATACCACAACAGTCAGTCGATGCAACCAACGAAATTGAAGGAAATGTTATAAAATTGTTAGGAAAAGTAAATCACTTGATTCAGGTTATTCCAGTCGATGTGGAAATTGCAAGTATTTAGCATATGTTTTCAAAATTTCACTTCTTTGTTCGGTTGCATAGCGGCATTACTTATGTCCTATCCAGGGGCATGATAGTTCCTATGTTTCCCATATGCTTCTAGCGAGCCGAAAAAACTTTTGGGTGTATTAGCTGTTTTCTGTCAGTGTAGAATGAATAAACAATAGTAGTAATACAAAATAAAAGCCAATTTAATATAGAATAGGCAACCGAAAACTCC
Organism: Phlebotomus papatasi; assembly: GCF_024763615.1. NCBI lineage: Eukaryota > Metazoa > Arthropoda > Insecta > Diptera > Psychodidae > Phlebotomus > Phlebotomus papatasi. The sequence continues at coordinate 18,452,909 of NC_077223.1, read as the reverse complement.
AAATTGGAAACCTACGTAGTTTTGGAGATATCTCGTGAAATGTGTACGAAAACAGGGAAAAAGTTACACTAAAATCGGTCGCATTTTTCAGAGCTAATGTCATCCCCCTGGTCCTATCCATAATTATGCTCAATCTATTAATCAACAGATTATAAGTATAGACGAGTCATAACCAATGACGCAATCCTATTAACTACAATATTAAAAATCCTTTTATTTTCATTTTTAATACTGATTGCACACCTTTTCAATAAAGCGAAATTCAGTTGATTGAAATTGTGCCCCTTGGTATGTTGCCTCAAAGCAAGATTTATGTTTATCTCTAGGATGATTAACTAACGGATGGAGCATTTTAATTCAGAAATGGTATATTTTTCTTAAATTCTTTATAATTTTTAAGTCCTAAATCCCACAAAAATAAATATAACAGGAAATGGTGGCACATGTATACAGAGAATATATTTTAATTGAATTTAAAATGTTACTGATGTTACAAATAGAAAATTTGTCAGAAAAATTCAAAAAATTGCGAATTTTACATCTTTTTCCTAAAGGTTTTAGGAACTATTATCCTCGAGCTATCATTATAATTTGTGTGTTAATAACATAACATTAGATACTCTTTCATTTGGTAAAAGTTTTAAAATGATTGTATTTGGTTTTATACCAAAACTAAAAAACTATTTAAGAAAAAATATACCACATTTTTGTACGGAAAATGTATGAGAATGCTCCGCCCTGATTTATCTCTTTCTATCAAATCGAAATTTAAATTAAATTTTCTTGGTGAAATAGAAATCTATAATATTCTACATAATTTTCTATATGGCAACCCTATAATTGATAAAACGTGCTTGATCAGCTGTGACATAAAATCAAACTCGAAAAACTGTAATAGAGTCTAATCTTAATCTACTCTTTAATCTAATAGCACACCTTTTAGATCAGGAAAATTTCATAAAGCCACAATTTACATCCCTTTCTTTCTTTGAAGTTTTGCATATGTCTATCCTGCTATATCGCACTCTTCTTCTTCGTTTGAACATCACACCAAATTAAATTTAGTTCAGTCTAATTTTGAGTCCAAAAGAGTGGGATAGATTCATGAAAATCTTTTGAGAAAGAAAGGAACGTGAATTTTGATTTCATGAAATTTTACCGATCTAAAAGGTGTGCCAAAGGCATAAAGCTTTAAATTTGACTGTCACTTACTGACAGACGATTTTCATAAATTAAAATTGGAATTCGGTTGACTGTGAAATATTAAACATAAACATTTTTGATCAGTAAATTAATGATTTGGTCAGGGAAAATTCAAAATGGTTTATAAAGCATCCCAATTAGAGGAGGGGATTACCGGTATGTTTGAGACACTTTTATGTTTTGATTTTAAGAATTATTTCTCTCTGAAGATTTGAAATTTTGTATAGCGCTTAGTATACTCAGTATACTCACTAGTATATTATTAAAATAACTCGATCACATTTATTTAAATAATCAGAGAAAAATCCGCCGCGTATCAAACTACCCGAATCTTAAACATGCCGGCTCTCCCCTAATAAATAATTAAATCGACAAAGAATAAATTTAAATGATATTTGGAGTACCAAAATGGTCAAAACTGCTTAATTTTTCTTTTATGAAGCATATCTTTATATTATAAATTGTTTTTAATTTTTATTTATATTGTTTTATTTTTTATCAAAATACAACTTATTTATATATTCATTTTTGCTACGAAATTATCTCAGTTTAAATTGGAAGCGTGAATACAAAATTCACGCAAGCACAAAATTATTTTTTTTTTGCTAAGTTTCTACACTGAGATAAAAAAGAGGCTGCGATTAACTTTTTTTCGTCATAACTTTAACACTTTTTGAGTGTAAAAATTTATCAACATTTTTAATGTTAATTTTACATCTTTTAAGGGTAAACTCAACATGAAAGAAGGGTAACTTTAACCCATAATACACCTAAAAAGGGTAATATTTACACCATTTTAGGATCAATATTGCAGAGTAAAATAAACATTTCCGGAATATTATTTTGACTTTTTCGGATTTCTCTCAGTGATTAGCCAGAAGACCGCTTTATCGTGCCCATCATGCCTAATCTACAGGCCAAACGGTATAAGATAGCGACTTAGGGTCTTCGAGAAACTCTTGCTACCCTATAATTTCTAATAAAATTCATTTAAAGTTTTGTATTTTCTGCACTATCACAGTGTTTCTTAATTCTCAGAAAAGATGAGAGATAAAATCATAAACAGGGGAGAGCATGCTACCTTTGGACGATTTATGCCTCGCACAAATAATTTTTTTCAATGTGTTATAAATGAATTTGACCCATTATAATATTATATTTTAATAGCTAGTCCAAGGTCTCAAATTTTCAGAAAAGAGCTATAGGTGAAATCCATAAGGAACATAGAGAAAAAGTTGAATTGTCCGAAGCTTGAGTCGTCCGAAGGTAGCGCGCTTTCCCCTATAAGCAACAGGTAAATGAAAAAAAGTAATACGTATTAAAATTACCGTGGTGAGATTAAAATTGGCAGGAAAAAATGACTTTTGGCGTATTATTGTGTTAAGTTTATACATAATATACACTCTACTTATGTACGTATCCGGGAATAACCTTCTCAAGATAATTTATTGATTTTTTTAACCAGGAGATCATTAGTAAATTCACCAATTGTCTCTTCTCAAGTTCGTTTGTTGATTCTGCTCCAGAGGTTTTCTTCAAAAAAGTTTGTCTTCTTTTTATTGTAAGCCAATTTAGTATGGCCAGAAGAGCCCAATTCTTGATGTCTTGGAGAATTCTTTGAGCGTCCTTGAAAGCCACACATAAGAGAGGTCCAAAAATAAGAGATAAAAAGGTATTTTTGAGTGCAAAGAAGGCGCGAGAAACGAGATCATGAGCGAAAAAGCCCTCGAAATGATGCTATATATGATACATAACAAAATGTAGACTTTATTTATGGATGGAGTAGAAAAGTGATCACGTAGTTTAAGTACAGGTGGGTGTGGAGTTTTTACACATGAAAAACCATGCTAAAAGAATATATATGCGCTATTTTTTTTTTAATCGAAAACCGATACATTATCCCGGATTTAATTTGAACGCGTTTCTTAATCCAATTATTCGGTGAATTTTCCGCCTAATTTGCAACCCTGTAACCCCAAGTTCGTGATCAAGGACGTTGTTTAATGAATTTCCTGAATATATTTTTAAAATATGAGACGATTTATGATTTCCCATGAAGATTTATAGAATTGATTTTGACTCTTCTTTTATCATTAAACATAGTTTTTTTTATGAGTATGGAGTTATGGTGAAAGTGCTAGTGCTTAATCATATTGTAAATGGTCAAAAGCTGAAATGAAAAATTTATAAATTCTAAAATTACAAAGAAACTGTACTCATGACTTGCAAATATATTTTCTCCCGAGGAAAAATATTATGATAAACATATAGTTGAATGTTAAGAAATTTGTGATTACTGACTGCTTTCCGACAAAATGAGATGATAGAAGTTGTGCACCTGTTACAAACAACATCAATGATGTGAAATTCCATTACTTTTTTTTTTATTATAATATGCCTCATAAATTGATGTTTATGTACGTTGTAAAGTGATATCAATTGATTCTCCATTGCGGTAAAGTTAAACAAGGATCGCTCTTTCATCTTCCAACCCCTTTCATCAATAAATTGTTCATTCCTTTTTGACACAGGAAGAGCGAAAGATGCTTAAAGAAGAGGATGAGAGAAAGAGTGTAATTTTATGAGAAATTAGATGAAGCAAATCATTTGATTGCTTGCAACTATTTATACCTCTTTCGTATTAATGATCCTTCACCTCTTATAATTGCTTGCCAGGCCATCCCTCTTTTCACACCAGAAGCATAAACAGCAAAACTATTTTAAAGATGTTGAGCAAGAACAGTCCACTATTTTCTTATTCTTCTTGGTTAAGTCATAATTAAATGTTGTTAAATATTCAACATGCACAGTTGAATAAATAAAAATTATTTAAATAAAAAACAATTTGTACTTATGAGCCTTGTACTTATGTTACCTTTGCTTAATCTTTTGAATAAGAAGCCCCGCCCACAAATGATAGGTTGAAATTATTCTGTATAAACGTTTATATTGTATGTTTGTTTTTTATGTATTATTTTTTATTCGGTCCCATTAGGCTTCCTTTTGCCAGTACCTTACTCCAATTCATGGGTTAGAGGATCCAAAGAAAACATTAGTAAAAATAAGTCACGCCCCTCCATTTTATATTATGCCCAACGCACAATAACTTTTGTTTTGTAAACATGTTATTGACATTTCAATGAGAGTGAGTGAGATCTAGTTCTAGTGATCTCGCTCACTCTCATAGAAAATTTTGAAAACATATTTACAAACAAAAGTTATTGTGCCTTGGGCATAAATATAAAATAAAACAATAATAATAATATTTATTTAACTCAGTATATTTTTCTATTGGGTTGTCAGAAATACTGTACAAATTTTATCTTCTGTCCCATGAGATAGTTGAGAGATTTAGGCGAAGAGAAAATTGGATAATGGAATACCTTTTTGATAATGGGATAATTGGATAATGGAATACCGATGCCTTCTTGTTTGTGTTATACTAAATTAATGTTAATTTAAAGGCGTATCTCTCAGTAGCCTTTTAAGGAATAAAGAAGAATCCATATGGTTCTTAAATTGCTTTAGTATTCTTCTATTATTTAAAAAAAAAAAAACAAAAGAAAAACTCAAATAATACCGAATTTATCCTCTTAATAGAAAGCATGTTCGGATAAAATTTGTATAGTATTGCATTGTATTTATTTTCCATTATATGTTTATACAATATCCCTCCAATCCGAGCGTCCGCCGCCGTCTCAGCGTTAGTGAAGAGCCTCCAAAGCCAAACTGCGGAAATACTTCTTCTCAGGCTGTATTATCGTGTTTAGCGATATTTTTGTGGTTAAGTGGTTATCACTGATCCATACGGGGAGGGACGAAACTACCAGATAAGACACATGGGAGATACGACAACGTGACTAAAAATTAGCACGTGTTGTTTTCGTGATGATTTAATAAAGAAAAAAAATTCTTCAATTATCAAAAAAAGAATAGTTTCGTATTCTTAGATAAAGAGTAATGTTACTTATTATTTTAGAGTGAACGGCACATTCGACAATAGTTAACCCAGTCGTCTACCGAATCCACCAATCTCCTCCCATCTTTAGACTTGTGCTAAAAGTTGTTTGTATGGTACTCTTGTTGCTCATGATAAATTACTACAAATTAGTGTGTCGGCACTGTTTATGGCCAGCCCATAATTATGGTCCTTATGGTCTCCTCGCCGAATTCTTCAATTTTTGTCTGAAAATGTTTTCGAAGAACCACAAAATTAAGAATATTTGCTGTATGATAGCAATTTTATTGTTTTTAAATTTGTGGTATTGTCAGACTCCTGGGGTTACACCTTCAGTTTCTCATTTTCCCTCTTTAACTTGTAATTATTATTTAAGTGAGTCCCATCAGAGCTCAATTTATTCTAATCATGCTTCAAAAATTTTTGTGTTATATTTGAGTGTTCGAAAAATTCTTTAATCTAGCTATGAAATTAAAGAAAACTTTAACAAGTTTTATAATTCTATTTCAATTTCATTATTGTAAAGTTTGTTACAATCTTGACTACATTTCAACTTAAAAACTTAAAGATATTAGGAACTTTAAATTAAAAATCTTTATCAAAGAATTCAAGTCATTCTTTAAAAGCAAGCTTAAAGATTTTACGCTTATCTCTCTCAAAAATGAGGAGTTGTTGGTACCAAGTTAATGAATACCAAAAAACGTTAATGATCGAATTAATCAATTTTATTTTCTAAAATGGAAGGATGTGACAACTTTATGTAAGATTCATTGAATTGTTACACAATTGGTTATAAAATTAAAAAAAGTTTCTAAAGATCAGCTAAGTAAAGTTGACATTAATCAAATGCCTCAGCAACTAAGTTGATAAGCACTGGTTTTGCTACGCTGTGGTTCTAGGTTTAATTGATGAAAAAATACAAACCATTCAAATTAAATTAAAATTGCTCTATATCAATAAGGTTACTTGGCTAAGATTGCGCGTTTGAGAAGTCTTATCGATTAGTTAATCCTCCCTATATGAGTAGTTCGAAATGTTCAAGCATTGAGAAAAATCCGAAAAAGTTAAAATAACATTCCGGAAATGTTAATTTTACCCTGCAGTATTGATCCAAAATTGGTGTAAATATTACCTTTTTAGGTGTATTAGGGGTTAAAGGTACGCTTTTCATATTAATTTCACCCTTTAAGGTGTAAAATTAACATTCTAAAGCTGTCTACACATTATCAAAAAATTCTGTAAAAAATGACATTAAAAAAAGTTCTTTAAAAAAATCGCCTCCAGACTAGTGAAATTTTTTTTAAAAAAACTGGATTTTTTACAGAAATTTTATAGTGTGTAGGCGATTTTGTAAAAAAAACGACCCATTTTTTTAAAAGAATTTTTTTAAAGAAAAAACCTTGATTTTTTAAAAAAATGGGTCGTTTTTTTACAAAATCGCCTACACACTATAAAAATTTCTGTAAAAATCCAGTTTTTTTAAAAAAAATTTCACTAGTCTGGAGGCGATTTTTTTAAAGAACTTTTTTTAATGTCATTTTTTACAGAATTTTTTGATAATGTGTAGACAGCTTTAGGGCCTAAACTTTTTTTCGCTACCAAATACCAGGAGATATCCCATATCAAAGATTTGTTCATTCACTGAGAAAAAAAAAGAGGTGCGATTAACATATTTTCCTCAGAAATTTAACACTTTTTAGGTGTATAAAAAATGTTAATATATTTTTACACCTAAAAAGTGTTAAATTTCTGAGGAAAATATGTTAATCGCACCCTCTTTTTTTTTCTCAGTGAATGAACAAATCTTTGATATGGGATATCTCTGGTATTTGGTAGCGAAAAAAGTTTAGGCCCTAAAGCTGTCTACACATTATCAAAAAATTCTGTAAAAAATGACATTAAAAAAAGTTCTTTAAAAAAATCGCCTCCAGACTAGTGAAATTTTTTTTAAAAAAACTGGATTTTTTACAGAAATTTGTATAGTGTGTAGGCGATTTTGTAAAAAAACGACCCATTTTTTTAAAAAATCAAGGTTTTTTCTTTAAAAAAATTCTTTTAAAAAAATGCCTCTACACACTGGGACAATTTTTTACAAAACAGTTTTTTTAAAGAATTTTTTAAAAAAATCACAGCAACTCGAGACATTTTTCATGAAAATTTGTCATTTGAGTGGTGGAAAAAGTGTGAAAAGTATTTGTTGGAATTCCCTGGGATAGTTGTTAGTGAATGTTCGTGGAAAATTTTCCAAAATTGCGAAAGTGCAGTGTTTTTCTACAGAAGTTGTTCCCAGTGGAATCAAAGCCAGCTTTGGAGGAACATTTTCGCTGATTTTTCTTTTGACGTTGCCGAAAGTTGTGATGTCTGTGTATTCTTGAAGATTTTTATGGTACAGTGACCTCGTGCACCAAATTAAAACATGAATGGAAAGAAGGAAATTGAAGAATTTTGGAACATGAACCTGGTAAATCAATCAAGACAATAGACCTATTCAGAGCTACTGAGGAGATCCTAGTACATACAAGAGTCATCCGTAGTTACCACAGCCCATCACTTGAAGCCCCAGAACCACCTCCCATCATTCCTCCTTTTCAACCACGATGGAAATGTTGCCATCCGGAAGCACAAGGATGAGATGGCTACAAACTTTTGCTTCCTCCATGGGACTCCTGCTTGGACAGTAGTGGATAGAGGGAGAAGGCTTTAATGTACACCGAATAACCAATAAAAGATTTCGGATTGGAAACCAAGATATGAGAATTTATTTTTCATAAAATTTATCATAATTATCACTAGTGTCCGGAATCAAATCAGTGTCATCCAGTATCCGGAATCAAATTTGTAGAGTTGCACTGGATCAATTTTTGCAGGAATTTTGGTGAAGCACTTTCTAATTATTCCTCAAAGTCCTTCCCCTCATCCACTATCATGCTCTTCCAATTGTAGTCCTGAATTTTTTGCAGGAATAGCTTTGCAATAAAATCAGCGAGTTTTTTTTAGCATATTCATAGTACTTACGTCAATGTTCTTGGTTACAAATACTCCTGTTCATCCAAACGTATCCACAAGTTTTCCTGAAGTCCTGAAGCTTTTCCAGAAAGAGCTGCTGATCAATGGAATCTAGGATCTTTTGAGCTGCACACCTTCTTCTCCACTCTACCCATTGTTCCTGGTAACAAATTTGTCCTTCCGAGTAATTTCTGCAGTTCTTCTGATGAGCATGTTTTGGTTTCCAGATTATCGCAAAGAAAAACAATTTCTGTACATAAATAACTGCGATAGTCACACAAAATTTTTAGGGAAAAACAACAGTTTGAGGTTATGTTCACACACTCCGGAATATTGATTCCACTGGGAACAACTTCTGTAGGAAAACACTGCACTTTTGCAATTTTGGAAAATTTTCCACGAACATTCACTAACAACTATCCCAGGGAATTCCAACAAACACTTTTCACACTTTTTCCACCACTCAAATGACAAATTTTCATGAAAAATAATCCCAAGCGAAATGCTGAGAGTAATCTGTCAGAAATTTTTTACAAAAATTAAGTCTAGTGTGGAGGCATTTTTTTAAAAAAATTTTTTTAAAAAACAGTTTTTTTTAAAAAATTTTTTAAAAAATTTTTTAAAGAATTTTTTTAAAAAATGCTCATAATGTGTAGACAGCTTAAGAAGAAAACACTTTTATGGTCTTGCTCAGCGCTTTCGGTCCCGATATGAACCGCTGGCGAATACCAGAGATACTACATATCAAGAAAATCGTGTCGCGGTTCTCATTATTCAGAGAACATATCCTTAATAGATGTGCATTATGATATACTCATAATCAGACTTAACTCCATGAATAAAAGATTTTATTATGTTGTCTGTTCATAATTTGATATTTTTGACAACAATCTTCTTACCTAACGCACTTCTCTTCATTATCACACCGGAGTCTCCCACATAAAAATCACTCTGAGAAACCATAATGAAACAGTAAGAAAAAAAAATCCAAATTTTATATAACATAAAACTATTGTTTATTTAAAATGTTATCTTACTTGGGTGTTAATGAGGTTGTTTGAAAAAATGATCCAATTGTAAAAATCAGCGGAAGAGAATTATCAACAAAAAAAATTGCCACCGCATTTCTTTTTTCAATTGCACTACAATTTCACCTGTTTTGAATTTCAAATGACTGTGTACGCGCTCATTACCTCAATGGTAATTCCCTCTGTTGTCTTGTCGGTTACGTTTTCGTCTTTTCAACGTGCTAATTTGGCGGAAAATTATGTGTTAGTGTATATTTTGTGTTAGTGCCCAAGTAATTAAATCAATTTAGTGCGATTTATTGGGTGGATTTTGAGTTTAAATCTCTAACCCAGGGACAGTCTATAAACTCTTTCACGAATAATTTCTTGGAAGATTTCTTTTTCAGTCCTTATGTTTTTTTTTGTCTTTTTTGAATTAACAATTTTTTGGATTTTTTAATAACTTACCTGGCGATCTAATTTGCTACACAGCATCTCAAAGTGCTTCATGTTCGGATCATTTGCTTCCATTTCTTCCTTCCGCTCACCATCTCTCATCCAAAATGCTCACATGGTATTTTCTTACATCTCGCGACGACCATGTTGAACATGATTTTGCAATTATTATTTGCTATATGACCTCTCACCATCTCAAAGTCTATAAAATTGTTATACAACCACTTCATTCTGGGCTCTTGGTGGACCCATAGCAATTGCATCCAGTCCAGTGAGTTGAATTTATGGATGGATAAATTGAGAAATATGTACTCGAGACTCACCTGTTCTCAGTGTTCTGAATTGTTTGTAGCTTCTTCGACATCTGCCATACATCTTCCCCCTTCTGTCTCCCTTGCCATCAACCACAATTATGTTTGGTAAACAAGGATTAATTGACCTAGAAAGGGTTCCGAAAAGGAAAACAGGATAGACGGCTTTTAGTATGCGCACACATTGGAGTTCAACAGTCTTATTAGCATTAAATGATGTCCAACAATTGCTAATAAAAAAAAAGTACACCTAAAGAATTTCCAGAAGCCATTGGACTGTTTTATGTGAGCTACGAAATTATATTTATATACTTGTGAAGATTTTCTTGGAGGTTCGTCGCCTATTGATGTCTTTTGTTCATCTCACAAGCAATTCTACGTTTTTGTGAAGAACCAACAAGTTTTTTGCTACCCTTTAAGATATCCCAGAAGCTCTAGTGATGAAAATCCATGAGAGTACCATGGATTTGAGATCAAGATTGACTTGAAAAGGCATTCAATAAAGTTAATGAGTCATATTTCCTCGACATTTCATGAAGATGTTCCTATATAGAGAATCATATATTTCCAGTTAAAATAGTTCACAGAAATAATGTGAGTCTTATCTGACTTTATGCTAAGTAATTCGAATTTAAAATTTACTTCCTCGAGATAGACTTTTTTATGAAGAAAATAAATAAATCTAAAAAGTTTTTCAGAAGCGTCATTGAGACTATATAGATCCCAACTACCTTCATGTGGGCATGGTAAAAATTGCAAATGAATCACCTGGTGAGAGATCACCGAAGTGGATTCTTGCATTGGAGAACCAATTTCGCGGCGATGACGTAAGAATAGCACTCTGAAAATGGCTATGTGGCAGAGATAAAGGAATTAATATTTTCGCGATGTCGTGGGTGTGTTCTCAAAATTGCTCTGTGCAGAGGTCAATGTTGATTGAAGAAATAATCGTGGTGTCTATTGGGGTCATTCTATAGAACTAAGCAAATTTTTTTTTTAATTGGAGCACCTTTACAGAATTAAACATGAAACAATTAATTCTCTGCATTATATTGTAATATTGATTCCTGAATATGTGTGGAAGTCTGAAATGTCTGAAAGTATGAGGTTTTGCGCGCACACCTTTTCAAATTAGATAAATTCATTAATACGAAGCAGTATCCTATCGTTCTTCACTTCAAAAGCTTGATAAATCAAATCTAAATTGAAATATAATTTCCCGATATAAATCGTACTTAAGGCAAAAATATAAAAAAAAAAGAAACTGAAGTTTGAATACTAAGCGCTAATACAGAAAGTTGAGGTGAAAACGAAAACTCCATATCCTAAAAACCGTTGGATGTTCGAAAATTTAAATCGGCAAAACGATTATTTGAAAAAAGAAATCCTATCCTAGAATTACTGTCAAAGTGGGAAAATTCGATAATTTATCACTCTGTTCGTTGAAAATGTTGAAATTTCGAAAAGGAAGTACTTAGAACACTCCAGAAGCGAACAAGTAAATTTCAACTTTGAACAGAGTCGTTTTGTTTTTACAATTTGGAAATTTAAAAATTAGATACAAAATGTCTCATGTCTCAAGATAGGTTAGTATTTTCCTGTTTCATAACAATTTTTCTCACGTAATCATGATGTAATACTTTTGGAACTTCTTAGAGTGCAATTCCATAATTTTTTGCAATTTTTGTTTGGATTTTTTTAACTTCAACGACTTTTTCTGGAAATAGATTGTATTTATCTTTTAGCCAAGACACTTTTGTAGAATCCAAATTCGACTCTGAGTACACAGACTGTTCATTCAAAACCGGGATTGGATTCTTCTATAATGTCTTGGCTTAAAGGCAAATAATACACTATTTGCATAAAAATTGTTGATGCTTGAAGAATTCAAACTGAATTTCGAATTTTGAAACTGTTTTGCACAATAAACAATGACACTTGTTGGCACTCTAGACTTTTCGAAATTCGAACAAAAAGGCTCCTTTCAGTAATTCGAAGAGACAAAACCAAGCTAAACCTATTCGAAGGTCAGTTGGAAGCCTAAAGTACAAGTTCACGTACTCGCCACTTTAGCGTTGATTATTCTGTCATTTCGAATTTCAGAATTCTTGACACTTCAATTAACAACAATGTCAATAATAGTGTTGAAACCTTTGCTGTAAAAGTTGATTTATGTGTAGTTTTGTGGAAGTTCAGGATGGCAGAACGTTTGAATTACAATTTCATTACAATAAATGTCCTTTTGATGACCTTGATCACTTAACTCGACAGTTTAAATGTTCGAACTTCCAACGGGTTTTTGGGTAAGTTTTCTGTGATATACTCGAATCGGTACAGAATAAAAACCTAAACCAGAGAGAGCTCTCAAATCAGAAAGATTATTACTGAACGAGAGGAAAGTGTTTCAGACACACCAATTGAACGAAACATGAAGTAAAATATCTTTTATTGTGCTTTCGAAATCGATCTTCGGAAGTCTATTCTTTTACGCAAAATCTAGCTAGCTCATTATCTCTCCAAAAAGCTAATTAAAAAGTCAATGCAATGTGATAGATCGAAATTAATATATATTAAATTTAAAAGGTGTGAACATATTCTAAAGTTAGTTTTCTTCCCTGTTAGTCGGTTAACATAAAGCATTACCCATATTCTCACATTCAACACTAAATTTCTACTTTTGTATTACAAATTACTATCTTTTATCGGTCAACGGTCTGTACAGAAAAACAAACCTGTTGAACCACTCAAGAATTCTAGTTAAAAAATCAGGTTCTATTCACGAAATTGATAAGATAAAAAGAATTTCTTCATTGAACGATCGGTTTTAATTGATCCAGCTTTAGTTTGCAAAGCCTGCAAAGAAAGGAGTGAAAATGAATACAATGTGAATTTTCTTCCCCTCACCCTCAACCATAAAAAGTTGATTTATCACGTTTTTTAAGTCACCGCAATGTTGACACTTAAAGACGCGATCACAAAAGCACTCGACGTGCAAATAGAGAGAATTACGTGTGGAAAAATGATGTCATGACTACAGAAATAGATGCCACTGTTTGTGTTACGCTCCCCGGAACGGTCGAACTTGTTCGCCAGAGATTCAACCAAGAAATTGAAAAGAAATTGTGTCGTTTCCGAAGGAAGAATCACTGGGGCACGTGGGTGGCTGAATTGGAGGTAGCGGCTGGTTCAGGGTTTAGAAATCGCATCAGTCGCATTTTATGTCCATTTTATTCGTACATTCAATGCCAATTTATTGGATGTATTTATATTTGGATTAAGTCTCTATTTCTCTGCTTTATAAGCAATATACTGAGAGTTTTACATTTATTTTCAGAAGGGTTTGGGTTTTTCTTTTCAAAGGAATTTTTGAAAAATATTAGTTGCATAATTGGGACTAGGGTATGTTTTAGACAAGGGGCATTGCACTAGCAAATACCGAAACCTAATTCTAAATGTAATAAGGCGAAGTCGATTAATGGTTTCTGTCTCTTTAATTCGGCGATTGTTTGGATATAATCAGATATTTAGTCAAGGACAATATCAATTATCTCATACAACACACTCTTTTTCCTTAATTGTGACACTGTCCTTTTTTCTTAACAGTGAAGACAAAGTCAGCTTCATACAGTAAAAACCTTGTCTGATTATATTCATAAATTTGACCTCAGAATATTGCGAATTTTGCGAATGTTACGAATATCGAAAATATTATCAAACATTAGAAATATCGAGAATAATTGGAATATTGTGAACATAAAAAATATATTGATTTTTGACAAATATTGCGAATAAATCGATTATTTTTTAAAAATATTTCAAAATAGTTTACAAACGGTTCCCGGTCAAAATCTCGAAAGCCAAAATCCCGAACGCCAAAATCGCGAAAGCCAAAATCCCGAATGGGCCAAAATCCCGAAAGCCAAAATCCCGCATTTTTAAAAGAGTTATAGCTACTTCTACGATTGCACCCGCGCTTTCTAGAGGCAAAGGGAAATCTTCTGTGTCTTGGAAAATTATTTTAAACATTTTCCCCCATATAATTTCATCCCTTTCAGGATTTTGAACATTCGGGATTTTGGCCTTCGGGATTTTAGCTTTCGGGATTTTGGCTTTCGGGATTTTGGCCTTTTCGGGATTTTGGCTTTCGGGATTTTGGCTGCTACCGTTTACAAACACCTCTTTTTCAAAATCAATTTTACCTAAAATTTGGTTTTTATAAATAACAAATATAATATTATATATTATACAAATAATTCACTAAATCTTTTGAATTTAACATTTAATGGCCCTAATACTTTTTAGATCAGGAAAATTTCATGAAATCAAATTTCATGAAATTTCATGGATTTCATGAATTTCATTGAAATTTCATGAAATCATGAAATTTCTTTCTCGCTGAATATAATTCCTATCGACGCGACGTCTTTCGTACAATTCTTCTTCTTTTGAACAGCACAACAAATTCAGTTTTGAGTCCTAAACTGTTGGATATATAAAAATCGATAAAAATCAGTTTGCTGGAGGTACACTCAGTCCCGGGATTATACACATTTTCGGGACCGAAAAAAACACGCGAAATGGCATTATGCATCGAGAAAAATTGTTTACCCGCAGGGGCTTTCTTTTGAATAAATCAGCCACTATTTAATTCAATTTAATTCAAACTTGATTGAATAGATTGAAAAATATAAATTTTTGGAGACATTTTTCTTGAGAAATAGATAGGTTCATCGAAGACTCGCAGTTGTTATCTCGAACTGTTTAGTCTACATCTAGGAATACATAGACAGGAAAAAGAAAAGCACCAGGCTATAGTTTTTCTCAAAACTTAAGATCTGTAAAATATCATAAATTATATAAATTTATTAAAAGTATCACAATAAAGAATATCAATTCGGTTAGCAAATTCTTCGTTTTTTATTTAAAACTTTGAAATTTAATTATAATTTCACAAGTACTCCCTCTAGTAAATGTGTATTGGTAAAATGATTTTAAGAACCTATATGGAACTGTTATTTTATTGAATGCTCTGAAACAATGTTCGCTTTGAACTTTTGAACATATCAAATCAATTGATTTGTTGTTCAGTGAAATAGCGAAATGTGAGGAGGGATATTGTGAGACATAGAAGTAAGAATTGTATAGAAAAGTCGAGCACATTCGTGACCTATACAAGGTAAAATAAGATAAGAATTAAACTGAAATTGCCATCGAGTGCATTGTTCGGAGGCTGTAGTATATACTTCGTGACACAATTGAGCTCACCAATTTGAACCGTTCACCGTCAAAATCACTTCCTAGTTTAAATTCTTCTGATTGAGAGAGTCACCTGTTTTTTGATTTTCTGCACATTACTATAAGTAACTATTTCCGGGAACACAATTTTGCACATGTCTAAAGATTTTCATGCACCATATTGAGTGGGAGTTTTTCCAAGTGAATTTATTATTGGGTCAAGTGTGTTGTTGGAGTTGGAGGTGTTTTTAAGGACATGGTAAATTTTGGGTGTTTCTGGAGGTGATTTATCAGCCAAAAATTGCTATAATGACTTCACTCACGTTTACAGTTAAACACACGATTTGGCAATAAATTGAAGATGTTGCGAGGTGAGAAAGGTGACACTCACGAGAGGCACGAATTTGAGCCTTCTGACTATTATTTTGGTCTCGCATCCGAGATTTATGAACACTCTTCTCATAAGAACGTTTGACAATTTTTTCGGATGCTCGATACACTGGGTACGATTGTCTTCTGACCTTCTTATACAAGAGAAATAAATTTACGTAAATTGACGAGACTTTTTAAAAAATTTAAGCGGAAAAAATATTGTGCGTGCATTGCTGCATCGCTACTTCTTCTGAATTAACCCTTTAAGGACGAGTAGGTCATATCCGACCTATAAGAATTTTTTGAAGATTCTGAATTTGAGAAATGTCAAAGTTTTGTCCAGCTGTGTGTTGAAGTTATTCCAACTTCCAAATATTCCCTTTTTGGAAACATAAAAAAAACTTTCATTTATATTTGTTTTTTTTTTTACTTTGAGTACCAATATGTAAATTAAAATTGCTTTCTTAATTTTTAATTAGGAAAAGGCTTTCGAACTTCGCACATATTATGGCTTCGAACACTTTATATTTTTCTTACATTCCTTTAATAAATTCGATCTATCTGAAAGCCTTTCCCTAGTATTATGAGTTTATCCAAATCATATTTATAACGTTTATAACTAACACCTCAATATTTTTCTGGGAAGTAAATTTTCAAATAAGAAAAAAATATTAAAATAAATTACAGAATTAAAGATATCGCTTATTCGGTAGTAGCAATTGAAGTTCAAGTTTACTTTAGGTACAACACCTTTAAAATTTATAAAGTTGTATTTATCGAAAATAAAAATAAAAGAATTGTAATTATTTTTCTTAAGCTGTTAATTAGGAAAGAGTAACGTGTGTAGCTAGAGTTATATCCTGTAATTTTGAACAATAAAAGCAACGAAATTGAGAATGGATTTATTCAGGTTAATTTAAAACTAAGAAATGGTACGGTAGACTCTCGCTCAATCGGCTCTTTTTCAATCAGGCGCAAAATTTTGTTGACAATTTTCACGTTTGATTTTAAAGCTAATTTGTTCAAATTCGCTGTAAGTTCCTCTTGTTTTATCTTGATTCATTATATTTGAGCGTTTTTTGTGGAATTTACAATGATTTTGATGCTCAAATCTCGTGATATTTTGGATGACATTTTGCCCCATATACCCGATTGAGAGAGAGTCTACTGTAATTACACTGAGAAAAAAAGAGGGTGCAATTAAGATTCATTTGTCTTCAGATGAATCTGTCTATGATTAATTTTGTCCATCGCATAATTTTTTTTTCAAAAATGTTTTTGGAAATCCGGCTGCAATGGCTGAATTTTTAAAATTTTGAAACGAATATTTTTCGAAAAAGCAGTGTCTTTTTGTCCTCCACTAAGAAAAAAAGAGAGTGCCTTAACATTTTTTCCTCAGAAATTTAACTCTTTTTAGGTGTAAAAATACATCAACGTTTTTTAACGATAATTTTACACCTTTTTAAAGGTAAAATTAACATGAAAAAGGGTAACTTTAACCCCAAATACATCTAAAAAGGGTAATATTTACACCGATTTCGGATCAGTACTGCAGGGTAATATTAACATTTCCGGAATGTTATTTTAACGTTTTCGGATTTCTCTCAGTGTAGAAACGTGTCCCTGCATTAAATCGTTCTTCTATATTTTAATACTGAACAGGGTAAACTTATCCCTATGACCTATTCAATTATACTTTGTACTATCTATACATTCTGATATAATTAATTATTAGCGCTATAATATGATTTAAATGAGCGATATAAAATATTGCCTATATCTACAGATAAACCTTTTCCAAAACGTAAATTGATATGATTGCTGATTAAAAGGATATTAACTATCAATCAAAAGTATAAAGAATATACGCCAGCAAGTTGTTTGTGACGCATATTTTTTTTGCCCATTTCTTTTGTTTTTGAACTTATATACTTGTAGCTGTAGTATCATATTACACGGGTAAACATACAAGAATAAATGAAAATAAAAGACTGGGAGACTAATTCTAACGTTAGTGTAGCCACTTCTCTTTGGAGTCTCTTTCTGTTCATTGAACAGCAAAACAAGTGTGAGATTAATTCATGAAATTCCCACCCAGGCCCAGAATTAATTCACCGAAGGTCATCAATGCAATTTTGTAAAATTATCCAATCGATTTCTGAGCTGATCAATAGATTTACTCAGAAAATTACACCGTGCAGAACCTTGTCATTTGGAGTAGTTTTTCATTATGCTTTTGCTCTTCCCTATCTTGTCTAAATTGTCGTGTATTAATTTAATTGTTAGATCTAGGATTACATTTTCAATTGAACCTCTGAAAAGGCGCGTAACAATAATACTTGATTAGCTATTTTGATGAAGAGTGCGAGAAGAGTTCAATATTCGGAAATTAACAAAAGAAAATTTGGAATATAATGAAATACCATTGCTTAAAATTGGAGTAAAACCATTGTGTTGTGCCAAATGAAAATTAATGATGTAAAGGTGACGTTTGAGGGGATCCCCTTACGATTACGAATCGATATCTCTAATTGTTTGTCTATTCTGACTCTGCTACGGGTGCAAGGATATATGGATACACTTTGATTTCGTAAAGTAAAGCGTTTTTGATTTTGACTTGAAAGTATTAAAGACTAAATTAGAGAACATAAAACAAAAATGGTTTAAAAAAATGAAAAATTTAACATCTTCCTTTAATCAAGCATTTATAGTTAGACATTCATTGCGTATATGTTGAAAAATATGATAACACTGACAAGGAAATTAAACATTCATATATTATCTGTATGAGGTATATCTAATTTTATTAATTTACACGTAATGAAAAGCATGTGCACAATTTTATTGCCCCTTCCCTTGAAGACGAATTAATAGTGTTGTATTTAATCACACTGAAAATGTAATTAAAAATTAATACGATAAATAATAAATCAAATTAATTTAAAAGATGGTGACAAGTGTTAACTGCAAAAATAAATAGGGGAAAACTCGTTACCTTCGGACGACGAAGGTTTCGAACAACTCATTTTTTCAATTTATTTTTTTTAATGAATTATCTCATTATAATATTGTATTTTAATAGCAAATTCAATGCCTCAAATTTTCTGAAAAGAGCTCTGAGTTTAATTCATATAAAACAGAGAAAAAATTGAGTTGTCCGAAGCTTCAGTTCTGCGAAGGTAGCACGCTTTCCCCTACTATGGAGGAAAGATCTCAAGTAAATTACCTATTTATGCGTAGTAAATAGTATTAAGGCGATAAAAAGAGAATCTTTTGAGATTTTTCATCCTAATTTAGAATTTAATAACATTGTCACTAATTTCTGTCGCTTTCAAAAATTAAATTAATAAAAATAAATTCAACTAAAACGATCAATAAAGTGATTTTAATAAATAATCCTAAAAATGAGACAAGTTTCAATGGTAAAATTTCCACGTCTTTTCTTGCTATTTGCTTCCAGGCAATTCTTCATCTTGAACGTGTTTGTGTCTCATTTACTCAACGACAAAAGTAATAAAATTACGAAATATTAATTGAACTTTTAACACCATAATTGAAAATTAATTTGTTAAGCGATGTCAGCATAATAATGCGAAAGGATTTAAAGTGTCGAGTCGATGGTGTTGAGAGTAATTTTGGCAGAGAGTAATCTTTGGAACCTGAAGTGAATAAATTTGCAGTGCATTAATATCTGTGATCTCATTCCTGCCCACCACGTGGATTTTGTGAAATAAATTTCGTCATAAGCTGAAAAGAGGATTTAGGATCCTAAGGATGGACGTTACAATTCAACGGACTGACTCTCAAAGATCTCAAAGTAATGGAAATGGACCAAGGGTTTCCTTCAACCGTGATGTGCACGTCAAAAGAATCGGTTAGTTATTCGATCACAAAATCCTCCATAGTATCAATAATTCTCGAGACAAGCTTAAAGAACGATGTCTTTTTTTAATCTTAAAGTGTTTAAATTCTAATTAAGAAATCAATGTTGAAAAAAATTTAGAATTATTCTTCCCACAGAAAATATAGTAATAAGAATTAATTGTTTTGAAATTGAAAATGTAACCTTGTGCCAATCATTCAACCTCCTCCACAGACTCTTGTACCACAGGAAAATAACCTAAAGACTCATTTTGTTTATTCAATGCTCTAATGAAATTCAAAATTACATCCTACGCGGCAATGTGCGCTTAACTGTCTCGGAAGAAAATTTTTGGTTGTACATTAAATCAAGCACAGCTAAAACTTACCCAAAACAAATACAGATAATTAAAATTTTATTAAGTACACTTCTCTTCAGAATTATGTGCTATAATACACAGCTCTTCTAACGATTCTTGCTGACAATAGCAACAAAAGAAAAGAATATTTTCACTAGTCAGTGAAAGAAATTGTTAAGTGCATCAGTTCAAGCACTTCAAGTTAATTCTTGAGAATACTTACAAATATAACCAAGAGGGAAGAAAATAAAAAAGAAACACCAAACACTTAAAATATTCCATCATACAAACACCATTGAATATTCATTTGTGGATCTAAATATTTTTCTTTCTGATGATCAGAGAATTGGATCAATTAAAGAAATACTTAAAATTGTTAAAGGTGGCGCCAAGGGAATTAACCATTTCGAGCTTGTCTTTTACTTCAACAAAGCAAACTTTTATTAGTTAATGTACTAAATTTACTTGGTTAAAATCTTTTTTCTGTAAAAACTTTCATACAGAAAATTTTTTTCTTCGTAAAATTGTTCGTAAATGTTTGTGAATTCGTACTAGGAACTTACAAAATGCTTGTAAGTCATAATCCTCACTAAAAAGTTCATAAAACTTTGTATTTTTCCACAGACATTGTTCGTAACATGATCACTTGACGATAATTTTTTTGTTCTTTTATAAAAAATTATTCGTAGATTCGTAAACACACAGAAAAATGTTCGTGAAATTTTGTTATTTGTTCGTAAATTTTTGCCAAACAAAAAGAACAAATTTTTTGTAAAAGAACGAGAAAAAGCTCCCTAAGTGATATATTACGAACAAAGTTTATCATAAAGGACAAACTTTTATTTGGTTTATACGCTTTATGGGTGTTTCCGAATTCCCAGTACGAAAGTGGATCTAATTTGCAAAAAAATTACTCTTAATTTTTATTCACAAAAAATTAAGTTGGGAAAATTTAATAAAAATCGTAATTTTCATACTTTTTTTCTTATGATCAGCGTACAATAACCTTTGTTTGTAAACATGTTTTCAAAATTTCCCATGAGAATTAGCGAGATGACTAGATTTAGATCTCACTCACTCACTCACATTAAAATGTCAAAAACATGTTTACTAAACAAAAGTTATTGTGCGTTGGGCATTAAGTGCATTACATAATTTTATCTCACCCTTCCGCACTCTTCTTCTTCTTCTTGTGAGAATCACATCAAATTCATTTTTAATTTGAGTGCGAAAGAATAAAATAGACGTACGTTTAATAACAAGAAATAGACAAAATTTTGATTTGATGGAATTTTTCTTGATCTAAAAGTTGTGGCAGAAGTATTACATTACTTAGATTTTTAGAATCCAAAATCAATATAAAATAATTAAACTGTTACAGTGCGACTCCTATAGTGTCAACGCATACAAAAATTTTAACACTACTGTATTGAAAAGATGTGGAAAATTCCAGGGTGATTATCAAAATTTTGAGCTACACTTTTATTGAATAAGAATTTGAGACAGTTTTGATTTTGATCGAGTGAACTAGTAATTTCAATAACTACTAATTTAGAATACTGCAGAAGACGCACTAGCTGTCTTATTTTCTATGTTTACTCCATATATTTTTTACCGGTTATAATGCTAATAAACTTTGATTTCTTATTCTGACCAAATAAGGGGAATCGTTAGCAATGACGAAAACCCCTTAACAAATTAAATATACTGACCAAATTTGATTTTTCTCTGACCAAACTGGCACAACCAGCACAGCCAGAAAACCATAATTCTTTTGCATACAAAATATTACGGAAATATACAACAAAAAAATTTTTTATAAAAATAAATTAAGCAACAGAAAAATTTGAAGTTTTTTTTAGGAAATACGCATAAAGATTTTTGTCGTTCGTTCGTTGGTCTGTTCGCCTTTTTATCCGATATAGAGACTAAATAGTGAGAGATAGATGTTAAAGGTATTCATGGGACCCCCCATACATCTACTATTTAATTTGACAATACCTTTTCCGTAGGCCTTTAAATAGTATTCAAAATGTCTGTTTTCGGAATATTACCTTCAACATTTCAAATCGTTTTTGAATATGTTTTAGTGTTTTAGATATCGTTCATGTACCGGAGATTTCTTTGATACAGACTAATTACATTGAATCAGGGGCATGACATTTCCTATGTTTCCCATATATTTCTAGCGAGCCGAGAAAACTTTTGAGTTTATTAGCTGTTTTCTGTCATTGTAGAATGAATTAGCAAAAAATATAAATACAAAATAAAAGCCAATTTAACATAGAATAGGCAACCAAAAACCGCAAATTGGCAGCCTACGTAGTTTTGGAGATATATCGTGAAATGTGTACGAACACAGGGAAAGATTTACACTAAAATCAGACGCATTTTTCAGATCTAATGTCACCCCCCTGCATTGAATAATAATTTTTCAATATTATAAGTGTTTAAATTTAGGAATATTATTTCTTAACCGATTTAGACAAATTTAAATTCATTAAAAATCATTCCTGTGTCCTTCCATTTTGTTCTTTAATTAAAATTCGTTAATTAAAATAATTTATTCGAAACCAACTTAAATTCAAAGTCTGCATTAGATTTTTGAAGATCTGATTCTTTCATTGTAAAATCCGGTTTGTCTGCCATCTTCATAACAATGTAGTGTACATTAAGAAAATTTATGATTAATACCATGAGAAATATTCTACTGTTCCGGATCTTATTGATTTTCAGTAAATAATTCTCGCGATCATGATCTTAACAAAAGCGATTCTAACATGCGTGTTATCTGTTTCAAATCTCAAATTGAGGAAACACAGCATGTGACCTCTAAAATCATCTATATTCTTTGTAAATACCACACATCAACATAACGAAATATTAGTTTTGAAGTCAACTAAACAATGATATTGAGAACTCTTATTCGCTTCCAAATTGATATGATGCATGAAAGATTATCTATGGTAGGAAGCTAGAGAAACATTTGCAAATCATCAAACATATCGATAAACTGTCTTGGCTAATTGACTGCAATAGTATAATTTTACAAACGTCTCAAACGTGTTCTCAATTGACTTATGTATGATATTTTAATACGGACGGAGAAGAGTATCCCAAGAGCAAATAAACATCATGTGGAGTCTGTTTGGCATCTTGGCGGATTTCCATGCATGAAAAACTCCTTTGGAAACATATCTTGATCACACGTCCAATTCACTTGCGGGTGATTTTCTCTGCAATTGCCAATCGATTTGCTTATAACTAAGTGAATAAAATGACAGAAAGAATGAAGGCTTTAGAGAAATTTTAGAAAGTTTCATAAAATCATGCATTAAATTTCCTTTTCTAAATTTGGGATTTGCAAAACCTTTAAAATATACCAAAATATAAGGAATACAACCACGCACAATAATTTGTCAATAAATTGCAGAGCCATGACCATGAGTATTGAAGCCCCTTGACAGACATCCTTTAGTTTGATTTATTGAAGTGATGCATTTTGCTTTCCACGCGTTTGAGAGTGTCGGCAGAATTTCATCAGGATAATAATCTCTATCCGTCTGTCTTCTACGCCCATATCAGACATACCCGATTCCTTGATATAAGTCAATCAGTTGAGAAAAATCATGGACAACTCAAACGTATTTTAGTTAGAATTTTTGCATATTAGCATAATTTTTTTAAATTTTCCTTACAAAATTATTTCACTGAATTCGATTTTTTGATCATTTAGTACATACCCCTACCATTAAAAGCCATAAATTTGATTTTATTCTTACGAAAGTTTAGATTTTATGGAACCAATTTGTCAGAATGGCAAAGAGATGTTCAGTATACTAATTTAAATTTTTCAAAAAAATAAACATTTAATGTTTTCGTAATGTTATAGGGTCTTCAAACCGAAAACTTAGCAATATGGCTTAGCTGCTCTAATTTCTTATAAGGCAAAGATTTTGTGAAGATTATGGGTTGAGGATAGATATCAATGGCAAATGGCCCTTCCCTTAAATTTTGAAAGATCACAAAAAATGAAAATCAAAAAATAAAATCCAAAACTTTTCAGGCTCCGTTTCAAAACAATTACTTAATGGTACATGCAAGCCTCTTGCTTTTGAATATACTAATATGTAAATATTTTTGATGATTGTGAGTTGTTATTTTGAGAAAAGTGTAATTTTAATAGAAATTTTCCTAAAATTTGCTCAGAAAAAAAATTGAAAATAATATTTCCAATTACATTTTTTTATAGAATACATTATTTTGGATTAGAAGTTTTTAATGTGAGTAACAACTTTAGACATTCAGGGATCTTCTAAGAGGTTTATAATAAAATGAGCTATGTTTGCAAATGTCTGAACAACAAGCCTACTCAGTGCAGATCAAACTATTATATCTCTAAAATTTGTCAAATTATAAATTTTAGCCTCTCTTACAAACATTTTGTAAATATATTTTTTGGGTCCCAGCCAAAATCCCAAAAGCCAAAATCCTGAAAGTCAAAATCCCGAAATCCAAAATCCCGAAAGCCAAAATCTCGAAAGCCAAAATCCCGAACGCCAAAATATCGAAAGCCAAAATCCCTAAAGTCAAAATCCCGAAAGCCAAAATCCCGAATTTATAAAAGTGTCATAGCTACTCTCAGGATTGCATCCGCGCTTACTGGAGGCAAAGGAAAATTTTCTATGTCTTGGGAAATTATTCTAAACATTTTCCTCCAATTTTATCCCTTTCAAGATTTTGAACATTCTGGATTTTAGCTTTAGGGATTTTGGCCCTTTCGAGTTCTTAGCGTTCGGAATTTTGGCTTTTTTCTACTCTTATGAGAGGGGCCGAATCAAAGATTCGTCTCGTCATTTCCATCTACAATTCTTGTATAATAATTTTATTAGGGTAATATGGTGTAATTCGGCAATAGTAGCCAAAATCCTGTAAGCCAAAATCCCGTAAGCCAAAATCCCAAAAGCTGAAATTCCGAAAATCGAACTTCCGAATGATGAAAATCCTGAAAAGGAAGACACTGTCTTCATTAAGCGCAGGTGCAATCATAAGAACAACTGTGATACTTTTAAGAATTCTAAATTTTGGGATTCAGGATATTGGGTTTCGGGATTTTGGCTCTTGGAATTTTGAGCTTTTGTCACTGTTTCTAATAATGGCAAAAAAAGAAGACTACGAAGATGTACTTTCAAATGTAAAGCTTATACGACGAGTATACAATGAAAATAGGGTAGAGTCAGTACTTTTTCGCCAGTAAGCACTTTTTCGCCACCTACAAATAAAATCACTTCTTAAGGAAATTATGAGCTCATGGAACTACGAAATGAGTATTAATGAGTATAGTATCAGTGTACTGTACCATGTATTTTGGGAGTTTCCGACAGCTGCTGTTTCTTAAAATTCAATTAAAAACAAGTGGCGAAAAAGTGCTTACACAATGGCGAAAAAGTGTTTACAAAGTGGCGAGAAGTACTGAAAGATGCATTGCTGCAGAAAATGTATTTTTTCAACTCGATGTCCAAAAATTCCCGGGAAGTCTCCTGGTTCAATAGAGAGACAAGGCTTCAAAGCATTTGTATAAAAAAATTCATTTTATTTCGACAAAAATTGGAAGAATTACAAGAGTATCAAACCTTAAGGTGACGAAAAGGGCTTACTCTACCCTAGTTTATGGAATGTATTTCCAAAATTATTCTTTTAAGAAATCGGTCCTTTTATAAATTACTAATTATTGTTTTTTTCTTAAACTGTTGCACATTGTGTTTTTGCCACTAGCGAGCATGCACCGAATTGACAAAAAAAATTGACATGCAGAACAGGTCACTTGCAATGTTGAGTGAGAACCGGCAGCACAGGTGCTTTTCACTCATTAATCAAATACGGGAATTAGAAATGATTGAGACAGATATTGCACATGTGAATTAGCGGAAGTAGTGTACTGCATTTATCTGTTGTTAATTATTTTTATAATCTATTGCAAAATTTCCTATAACATTGATATGAATATAGCTTTTTACTAATTTCGAAAAATTTCCTATATTTGAATATCTTGCAACTGGTATCATCTGCAATGTTTAATGGCTTTTTATATTAATAAAACATAAAAATTTTAGATAGTGTTGAGAATACAATAAAAGTTCAGAGTTATGATAAAAAAATTAATATGAATATACCGCTAACATCATCAGTAAAGTCTTCCTGTGATATGCCCATGTATGAAGTTGACCATGTCGAGTATATTAAGAATGAAATGGTGTAAGATTTTAATCTTTATTTGTAGTCTAGTCATTTTCTCACCACAATTTTGCACATAGTTTTTTTTTTGTGAGTGTATATGTGTAAAATGCACGAATAAGACAGAAAGTTAATGTAAGTGGGCGTCTTAAGTGTTATTTAAAATATGCACGAGGTCATCAAGTGAATTGAAAAAGGAGAGACACCAACAATATCAAATAGAATTAGATGAAAAGACAATTTTTCTAATATAGACACAATCACAATGAAATTTCGCCCATTGATCTTTTTTTTTTGTAAGTTTCTTCTTCAATAATCTGGAGGCTTTGTCATAGGTGTTCAGATGATTTTTTGCCCGCGCACCTTTTTCCGCACCAACGGCTATGTGTGTATATTTTATCCAAAAAACTAATAATGCTGAAGAAACCAACGCAAAAATTCCCCGTATCGTCTATTTTAAATTGTTTAGTGCCCACATTGGAGGTGTTTCAAATCATTTTTTGTTTGTTTTCTAGAAGATACAAAATATGGATTTTTGCGCTCAAAAAATACACTAACATTCTTAAGCGAACGCATTGAAGTTCTAGGCATCGCACTATTTTAATTGATCTTTTCATTGCAACTAATGAATACAAATTGTTCATTAATTTTTATAGTTTTCCACATCTTAAAAATTATATTGAATAAGAGATGGTTAAGTGCAATGGAAGGAACTTGTGGAACTCGTTCATAAAATTGATATTAAAAATTTGCACTTTTAATAAAACAGGTCATAAATAAATCACTATCTTTAGTGTTCAAATACGAAGAAACATTTCAAAATTAATTTGACAAGTCATAAAAATTTTACTTTGCAATATAATAACATATTTTATTTATGAATTTTTTGAGATTTCAATGACCATTACTTACATTTCCGTACATTGCAGAGAAAATAATAGTAAGTCATTTAAAGGGAATATTCTAAATTCTAAGTCAAAATATGACTTTTGTTTGTTTAGGGACGTAATGGAATGAATGAGGAAACGCTCGCTCTATAATGTAGAGGAAGGTTGGGCTATTTTGAGCAGTGAGGTTACCTGCATTGAAATACGATTTTTTTCGTATTGAAGAAATTGTATATACTTGTATACTAGTATTTACGTCATGAAAAAATCGAGGTTTATATAGGAAAAAATTACTCTCCCTTCGAACGTTCATGCCTTCGAATAATGTGAATTCCTTTTGTTTTTCGTAAGAGATTTACACTAAATTATCACGGAATTATCAACAATTGATGATAAGCCAACTAATATTTAATAGAAATGTGTAAGTATCCTACACTGAGAAAAAAAGAGGTATAAAAATATATCAACATTTTTTAATGTTAATTTTACACATTATTAAGGGTAAAATTAACATGAAGAAGGATACCTTTAACCCCTAACACACCTAAAAAGGGTAATATTTACACCTATTTTGGATCAATACTGCAGGGTAAAATAAACATTTCCTGAATGTTATTTTAACTTTGTCGTATTTCTCTCAGTGTAGGAAAACTAAAGAAAAAATCACATTATTGGAAGGCATGAACGTTCGAAGGGAGAGTACTTTCCCCTAATGCTTCCTCTGTTAAGTTCGAACAGTAATAGTGCAACAAATTGTAAACCCTTTTCGTGGAATGAAAAAATTTGAGTATAAGGTGGAATAAGTAATTTTGGCCACTTTAAGGTTTCATGTGCTTGTAATTTTTATAATTTTTAATGAAATTTTGTACAAAGATACCTTCAAGCCGTTTCTTCCTAATAATCCAAAATAATTCCCAAAATTTTTTGGATATTTTAGTGAAAAATGCATATTATGCAACTATGCATGTTTCAGTACTTTTGGCCACTTTGTAAGCACTTTTGGCCATTTTGTGTAAGCACTTTTGGCCACTTGTTTCAAATAGAATTTTAATAAAATAACAGAAGAAATAGCTCTCGAAACCTTTCACAAATACACAGCACAAGTCCTATTCTTATTTAACATCAATTTTATGTGATTATTAGAGTATTTTAAACAACTTTTTGCACATTTTCAATTCACGATTGGTTTTACTGAAATCCGCGAGGTGCGCCACGTGTAAAATGTATGGGAAAATGAATGGCCAAAAGTTCTTACACAGCCGAAAAAAGTAAGCCCTTTTAGCCACATCCGATTTTTATTTAATTTGTTAGAAAATCTTATTAAGAATGATATCACAATAAAATTTAGTTAATTAAGAAATTGACTTTCATTGAATAACATAAAATATTTTCATCAAAAATATGAAATAATGCAAAACAATTTCTCTTAACATTATCAAGTTTCTTAAGAATCTCATGTTTTTTTTTAGTGATTGTTTACCTTGTCGAGAATTTCTTTCAATAACTTAGAATTATTCAAGTCAATACAAAATCAAATATGGTTTTCTGATTCGTTAGATTTTAGAGGTCACGTAATAAGACCCATTTTCCTGTTCTAAATAAACTCATAATTGCCTTGCAATGTGATTTTACTTTAGGTGGCCAAAAGTGCTCACATGGCCAGAAGGGCAGACTCTACCCTACTTTCATTTTCATAGGTGTTTCCTGATTATACCCCTCGAGAACATGGTCCGTAGTAGGGCGAAGTGGGGCTACTTTGAGCTGTGGGGCTAGATTGTTATACGACTTTTTCGCCTATTTCTAAATGAAGTTGGGTCTTACAAATATTTTATTTAGATCCACAATTATTTTGTCTGTTCAAATTGCATAATGTTTAAGTCCAGTTTCAATTAGAAATATGCGAAAAATAGTATAACAATGTAGCCCCACAGCTCAAAGTAGCCCCACCTCCCCCTTTTAGGATTTTAAGATATATTAAAGTGAAAATCTTAAAAAAATGAGTAGAATTATTTGTTTAAATTTGTTTTATCTGAATAAAGGCCCATTGTAAACTCTTAATGTTCAGAAACGACTCATAGAAGGGAACTTAAGAAAGATTTCCTTAGGACAAGTCATATCTATTTTTTAATTTTCCCTGAAATTTTCATTACTTTTCTCATAAATCCTTAAGATATCTTTAAAATAAAATTAAAATTCAGTTAGTCTATGTGGTTAAAGCTTACGTCTGGCGCCCGAGCTTATTACTTACTATAAGATTTGGTTTAAGGTCGGAATGTGATCCGAATTCTCAATATGTTCCTTTTGGTGTTGCATTATTTGTTTGAATGATCTGAATTGATTAAAGAGTCAAAGACCTTTTAAATAAATCCAAACTTTTTGCAATCGCAAATGTGCTTCACAGAGCTTTTCAGATTTTTGATCAATGAAAATTAAAAATCCTTAGAATGAGAAATTAGGTATTGATAAATCAGCATCAAGTGCTGAAGTTTATGATACATTCAAAAATTATGTATTTATAGAACGAAGTGTTGAAACATTTTTTATCAGAGAAAAATTGACTTACATACAGGGGGTTCTCTAAAGATCCCTAATCGCTATCCCTCACCGCTTGACTTATAGTCGTTATAGAAAACGATAGTTAGAGAAATATTTTTAGTATAGGAACAAATGTGAACAGGAGTGTGACTTAAAAGTTATGCACGCGAATAACAATATGTAGAAAGGATTACAGTGGTGTTCTTGCGAATGTGGCCTCTGGACGACCTTCTCAAGTTTCTCTGAGACGTCGGGAAACAAGAGGACTGGAGCTCATTATACATTCCTCCACTTCTTCTTCGTGCGTGTCGTTGTCACCGCAAAAGAAGTGACCAGGAGCCCGGGAGTTGGTAGGATGGGAAAGTTCGAGAGGAAATCCAGTTTGACAACTCGATTCCCCTCACCAAACACCCAAATCAATGAGATTAACTTCGCAATGTTGGAAATCTCTGCGAATTCCACCTCCCATCGATGAATCTTAGTTGTTGGCAAAGCGATTGAGAGCTAATTATTGGATATTATCTCTGCGTGGTGGAACGAGGGGGAACTCAGTGAGAAAATCCATGGTTCATGGGAGAGAATCAAAGAATATATTGGATTTCTCTTTCTGGAAAGAATCAGGAAGAAAAATGTTGCTTTTCTACTATTAAAGAAATCAAAGAGAAAGGAGTAATTTCGTGAGAGAATGTCGCGAGATTTCTTTTTAGAATTCTTAACCCTTCAGGAGCGGCTTTACAAATTAATCTTTGTAATAATTTCTTAAAGAAAAAAATCTTGCGGTTTATCTTAGAACACTTAGATCGCTTAGACAGTTGGTTTATGATATGATTTAAAGAGTTTCCCTCCAAAAAATGTTCAAATACTTAGAGATATGTATATGACCCATTAGTTCTTAAAGGGTTTAACTTAAAGAGAATATTTTTCCCGGCAAAAGTCAGTGTGAGGTCAAGTGTTGTGCTTTTGCTCAAATGAACTCAATAATCCTCCACCAAGGACGTCATTGATTTCACGATTTCTGTGCGAACCAAGACAAAAAGTATCAACAAATGTATGGCAATTAATGGAGCAAGTACATATATACATATGTGTAATTGATTGAAGGCGGGAGATACACAAATTCTACCTTATAATCAGTGGGAAAGATTACTGTCAAGATTTATTTCCATCGGATGATCACGAGAAAATAAGAATAGGAAAAAAGCATTAATAAATCCATTACACATTTCACGTTATTTTTTTTCCTCAACGAGGAAGCATTTAAAAAAAACTTTGTAATTCACTAAGAGAACTAAATATTTATTCGGGTTAAATTGTCAATAAATTGCTCTCTAGAAAGAGTAAGGCATAGATGATATTTTAGAGATGTTTTGCATATTATCACCTCCATTCAAGGTTAACAACATATTCTCTCTTCGTCTTATCTTCCTGACGGTTTTGTCGTCTCCTTTGCACTTTCTTAATAACAATCATCATTTTAACTCACGGAATCCCGCTGCGTATTTTTTTTTTGAGTGATTTAAACAAATATATCGAACGTCTTTGAAAGTCAACGACAAAGTTATTTCAAAAGATCTGCGCACGTGAAAATAATTTGGTATCTCAAAGTAAAAGTTTTTGAACTTTTATTTATATTTAATAATTTTAATTAATATTATTTCCAAATATATAATCCTGGGGTGATATGATAACTTATTTTCGATACTATCGACTGTCGATTATGAAAATTTTAAACGATACCTGTACTTCCTGTAAGTAATGTAGATGTTTATCAACAGCCTCATTCTTCTAAGATTGTCGTAAGGAGTGACCTAACAGTCTGTTAAAAGTCGACAATCAATTAATCTAACAGGTGTAGATTCATCGATACTATCGATTCGATAGTGTCGAAAAGTTATCATTGCACCCCTGTTATTGCCTACTCTCACAGAACATAAAATATTTTAATAAAAAATATTAGAAGAACAATTAGGGGAAAATAAGGCACCACCGAACACGGGATAGCACCGTAAACTGCAATTTTTTAATTAAGTAACAAACTTCAAGAGTGCAAAACCTTTATGAATACAGTAGAGCCTCGCTATAGGCCATATTTGGTTCCAGATTTGACACTTGGGTCGCACTATAGTCCATGTCATTTTTGAAATTATCAACGACTTTTAGTATTGAAATTGCTCGACGGCTTCCACTTTCTTTGCGATTGT
This sequence comes from Phlebotomus papatasi, assembly GCF_024763615.1. NCBI lineage: Eukaryota > Metazoa > Arthropoda > Insecta > Diptera > Psychodidae > Phlebotomus > Phlebotomus papatasi. The sequence goes on along the minus strand of NC_077223.1, from coordinate 18,421,284 downwards.
GGTACTTGTCCTCGCTCTCTTCAATATGCAATATGCAATTAATAGATACAATTATCACAACTACTCAATTAAGTTTGCCAAATATATTAAAATAATTATGACAATTGCATGTCGCGTACTAAAAAATATAACCTAACTAAAATCAGTGTTTTGAAATCAACGGTCAATAAATTGTGGATTATAGAGCGATGGCCTATAGCGGGGCTCTACTGTACATAGATACAATAGGGATGCTTGTCCACTAAAGAAATGATCCTCATAGTCCAAGTAGTTTAGAAATAAAAATCAGTGTTCGGTGCTTCTCCATGTTCGGTGGTGCCCCAGTTTCCCTATATTTACAAAGATCCAAACTAAACTTACTAAAACCTGTTTGGAATTTTAGATTTGAGCATCAGTGATCAATTTTATTTATGATTTTTTAAATTTTCTTTATGACTTTTAAATTTTTTTATAAATTCATTAATTTATTCATTTTAAAACACCTTATCCCTAATGGCCCAAATAGACTAAGCTGATCCTCGAGAATATTTAGTTTGTAAAATTTGGCAGTAAAGAATTAGGTAAAGGAAATTTATGTTGAGACTTTTAATCATCATCATCATTATTATTTCCAACCGCTTATCCCTATTGGGGTCGCGGGCCCTTGACATCAAGTTTAACAGCTCATGCTTGTTGATTCTCTGCCACTTCGGGAAGATGTTTGGGTTTGATCCCAAGGCGCTTCAAGGCAAGATCCTGAATTTGATTCAGCCACCTTGTTCTATGTCTGTCCTGAGATTGAGGTCTCCTCACTTCTAATAAATGATCCTAAACCCTTAGGGCCTAAATAGACTCAGGCTGATCCTCGAGAATATTTAGCCAGAGATTTAGACTTTAAAATTTGACAGTAATGATTTATCCCAAACTGTCATACGTTGAGAGCTTCGAATCAGCGATTAGTGGTCCTTCGCATCAATTTCCTTTATCTAATCCATTATTGCCAGAATTTACAGGCTAAGTATTCTCGAGAATCAGCCTGAGTGTATTTGGGCCCTTAGTGTCTGACAATTTGGGATATGTGCTTCCAAATTTTACAGGCTGAATATTCTCAAAGATCAGCCTAGTTGGGTCTTAAACGGTCTCAGGGTTAGACCATCTAGTTTAGATCTCCACAATCACCTCAAGAAACTATTTGAGGTCGACCTCGAGATGTTCCAAGGCAAGATCTTGAATATGATTCAGCCACCTTGTTCTGAGCTTGCCCTGAGATCGATGCCTCCTCTCAATGCCTTGCATAGCTTTTCTAAAGAATCTTTCATAAGAAAATGATACTAATAAAATAAATATCAAGACTATAAGGCATATTCTCCATATAGGTTCGCGCCAGTCTCCAGCGGAATCTCACCATCAGGAAACTCCACCACGTTCTGTGACACCTCCTGTTCGTCGTGAACTTCCCGAAGATCTGACTGAGGAGGGAATTCTTGCTGAGGCTGCTCGTGTCCTTGCTCAAGCTGAGAGTGTTAAGTGCACAGCCAAAGGAGGGAGTGATATTGTTGGAGGCCGATTAAATACTAAAAGTCGTGGTCCAATTGAACCTTTGCGGAAGTTTCCAGAGTCACAATTCAACTCACTCCCAACACGTGGAAAGAAGAAGATTAAAGCACCTGTGACCAGAAGTGTTAGTGACGCATCCGCGAAGAAGAGTAAGAAACCCTCGATTTTTTCCCTATTTGGTCGCAGAGATTCTGGTTCCGAGGAAGCAACAGGCAAACGTGTGACTCGCAGCAAGAGTGATGTGGGGACATCATCACGTGAACGAAATACAGTTCGGAAGAGGAATAATAGTGAAACTGACGAAGGTAAGTTTCAAAGAGTTAGTTGAAAATAGAGATTATGTTGTTCAACCTAGAATCTTTGGACTGATTTCCAGGAGTGAATGCCAAGAAAAAGGCCCCACCACTGAGCCCTATTATCGAAAGTAGTCATCGAGAGGACTATTTCTCTGGTGGAAAGGGTCATGATACACGAAGAGGTCCTGTAAAACTTGAAGATTTGAACGTACCGAGTAAGGGAGTCTCTGACAACATCAAAGACACCATCTCGAACCTTGTCACAAATCAAGCCAAATCCACGGAGGAAATGCACAGTTCGCAGCAACCTGCCGAACGTCCACCACTCACAAAGGGTCTCACTGTGGATGGTATGGTTAAGCGACTTTCAATGGAGCGCTTTTCACCACCACCTCAGATAGCCGGACCGGCATTTTCCTACACACGTCCCAAGGAGCAGATCATATATGCTCAGGTAGTGTGTGATGGCGACAAGGCCAAACAGACTGTCCACTACGCACCTAGTCACCTCAATGACTTCCACGCAGAAACCAACGACAGGCGTAACGGTCGTCCTAGTCAATCCCTATCGCCTTATCGAGACGAGAGGAGTCCACTTCACATCACTGGTGAGTTCAGTAATGGCTCTTTATCACAACAAGATCTCAAAGTAATCAAAAATGTATTTTAGGTGATCGACTGACGAGAAAAGATATTTCCAAAATCAACAGTGATGAAGATGAAGGTCTTGGGTTTGAAATTAAAAGGCCCTATGAAGAAGACTTCCGACCCCTAGTCGATGAGGGTCCTATTACGCCCAACATTAGAGATGTTCCTCCTGACAAGTACTACTTAGGTGGTGATTTATTTGGATCTGGAGATAGGAAACCAGCCTTTCAAGAATTAAGTCAACGACGAGAGACTCTGCAGTCAAGGATCAACAACCGTCGTTTTGGATCCAGAGAAATTCTGGAAGATGTTAGTCCAGAAAGAGATAATATATTTGCCAGAAATGGACACCATATAGGAGAATCTCGCTATCAACGTAGTAAATCCAATGACATCGATCAGATAGACAATGTGAAGAAGTATCACAGATTTGGTTCACAAGAAGTAATTAACCGCTATTCACCGGAACGATCGCACCTAGATATGACTCAAACACCCTCAAACGGAAGGATCACTTCAAAGTATGTCGAGGAATCGAGATACTTCCATGATGGACGTGATGGTTATCGTGAAACTTATCGCAGAGAAACGAATGTCGGTGCAGATGGACGACCAAGGACGTCGGAATCGCGATCTAAGGAACGTTTGGGATCCCCTAGAAGGGTTCCTAAAGAGATTAATTTGGGCTACATTGAGGACCATCGGGATTTCAATGTGGGTCATATTGAACCCAGTACTGACTACTTCCAGGAGAAATACCGAAGCGATTTGCAACAACCTAGAAGTTTAGATTCCATAGGAAGTGGAGATGTTACGAGATCTAGTCCTGAACAGGGTTTCAAACATCATATGAAGAGTAGTCACTTGACTAATGGATATCGGCACGATACAATAGATCAGTACCAGAATTCACTGAAAAGGCAACAGAAACACCAGAGGAGCTTCGACAAAGGTGACTCGGGGATTGAAAATGACTACAGGAAGGACTCTTTTAACGGGGACCTACAGACTAGGTAAGATTGGTGTACATCCAGGAATTTTAACTAGATTAATGTCAAAATTTTGATTTCTTCGCAGATGGAGGCGTCGAACGGTTGATGATGACATCAAGGACTGTGAATTGTTCCTGCGAAAGGAAAGACGTCATACAGAAGACAATCATCCTGGTAGAAGGCGTCTGAACTACGCTTATAGGGAGCGAAGTATCGATGATGGATCGCACTTTGATCCTCGTCTGGACAAATATCCAGAAGGGACTCTAAGACGATCACGAGAAAGTTCCGATAAAAGTTCAGCAAAAGTGGAGAAGAAGAAGACTGGTTTGGAGAAGGTAGGCCCATATATAATATATATAAAAGCCTGTAGAGAACATCTTTCTTATAATAAAGGATTTATTTGGTCACCAGGTAAAGCAACTGCTGACGGGTTCAGGCAAGAAGAAGAGCACAAAGGAAGAGAAAACTAAGGAGAAGTACATGGTGAAGGAGGAGGAGATGAGAGCTCGCTATAGTGAATATCGTGGGCCGAGTGAAGGCCCCAAGGTAAGAAATTCCCCCATCAACATTAATGTAATTTTCGCGCCAAGCTTATTCTACATGTGCCCTCGCACGAGTGTACACACATTGAATTTAAAGTGACAATACGACGCCCAGAGCACACACCAAAAAAAGTCCATAGCCACAGTGTGAATCAATCTCTTGACCATAAATGGTGCATCATTAAATAATTATATTGCATAAGTCAATCCATTCATGGTTTTCTCATTCGACCTCCTTATGCTCTCACTTTTTTCTGTGACGAAAAGCATAGGAATACTGATTAGCGGGATTTTACAGATAACTTTTTTCCACAATATGCTAAAAAAATAGAAACAAATTTAATAAAAACTAGATCAAATCCAAAAAACTTACAAGGTAATTTAAAAATGACACATTAGATTAAGATGAATCGTCTTTACTCCCCATTTACATTCTAATGTATTTAAAGGTCATTAAGTTAAACTCTTCCAGAGCATTTTTTTTCTATCGTAGACATTTTAAACAAGATTAGATTTATTTGAAAGGTAGTTAAACTACTTTCCTAAACTTTGAACTGGTTAAGAATTGGCAATTAAATCTTGCAATTCACTTTTTTTTTGTTTCTTACTCTTTAGTTGGATTTAAATTTGTTTTTCCAGATAAGTTTTACATCTGTTGATATACCGCTATGTTAGAAATATTATTAGATACAAATCAGTTTTAAATGAAATAAGTAAAAAAAAGTGAGACTTTATATAGTCTCACTATTGGTCGAATTTTTGTTTTTTACCCCGGGGAAGTAATGAATACAGGAGGAAGTGGAACACTTTTAAATTGGAGCACCTTTGAAATGGGGCATCTTTTACTCATAGGGCCAAGTGGTAGAATACTCTCTCTATTATGCAAGTGTCCCGAGTTTAAATCCCCCTTTAGGTCACCAGGATGTTTCGTGCGCTAAAAGTGTTTGAACTGCATCCAGTAAGCTTTATTGCACTTGATTCCGCGGGGCATGAAACTAACAACCCTATCCCTGTATAAGAAAGAATAACAATGGATGTCCCGAACTCCCCTTGCGGGACAGACTAAGTTTCTCTATGGAATGTTGTGCCAGCATTATTATTATTATTATTATTATATTATTACCCCTGGATACCAATGTTTTTAACATAAATGTCTTTTAGAATCCAACAAATTTTAACAAAGCTTAAAGACCTAATTAGCCTCCTTAAGTCGATACAAGGATTAAATTATGACCTTTATTTTCACTGACCCTCCTCTTCCTCCACAAAACCGCATGATATATCGACGGCTCAAAATATTAAATTCGTTTTTTTCTCTTTTTGGGTATTCTTGAATACCCTTTGCCTTCTCTGTGAATATTATACCTGAAAGTTATTTTTTTTTTTCAAAATCATAGGGATTTTAAATCTCGAAAACGAAGACCCTATGCTCAGCATGTAAAATCCCAGCTTCAAATCGCTTTCACGTACAATTTGCCTTTTTCGAGTTATTCGATTTTTTATTTTTTTCCAACATGTTTTTAAAATTGTTTATATTCTAGGTAAATATATAGATAATATGCAAAAAAGACCTTGAATTATTCCTATCCTGATGGATATTTTCAAAGTGAAAGTTTAATTAAATGACCCTAAAGGATTTCTCTTTTAACAGAGCCGAATAAATTTGTGTTCGTTGGACAGATTTTGGAATTTCTGAGAAGTCTGAATCGGAACCGATTCCAAATGTTTATGAACCGGTAATCATTTTTTATTTAAGTACAATTATGTTACTTTTATAAGCAACTTTAGACAATTTTTTTAGATGACCTAAATCAATCAAAATTAGCAGTGAATCAAAAGATATTAAAAAAAGAAATGGTAGAATAGTAAAAAGCTCGTGAGCATAAGAAAAATATGATTTGGATAACTAAGTTTAGTTCCTAACAGGATTTAATGACAGAGTATTGAATTTCAATAATCGACTTACGGGAAGTTCACCGCAGATCCAAATCGATATCCTTAGCCGTTTGGTCTCTATCCGTAGAATATAAGGGCAATTTAATCATTTTTATCTCCCCAAATCTGAAATAGATTTAAGCTTTTTAAAATTAAACATTTACGATCCTTAGTTAAAGGTTAAAAACGTGTCATAAATTTCGAGTTTAAGTAGTAATTTTCTGTATTATAAAGAATTAATAGGTCCTCTCGACTCCTGACCAGCTTTAAGAATTAAGAAATCTTAAATACAGGGTGGCTGAAAAAAAATGCAACAACTTTCAGAGCGCATAGCTGTCAAACCGTTGGTGACAGCGGTTTCATATTTTGCACAGTGGTAGTTCATTTTATTGGTTAAAACCCTACAAAAGCATTTTCGATAATATTTTGTAAAACTTTTTTAAACCGCAATGGAACTCAAACGTGACATTTTAATGTCGCTATATTTTGCAAGAAATGCGGAAGCAGTTATCGTTAGGGCTCTTCAAAACCGTAATGTAATTAAACTTTCCGTTTTTCGAAACATAACTTGGTACAGGGATATTAGTAGCATTTTATAATGCCTTGGTGGAGGTCGAAAAAATTGCTTCATTTCTAGTCATCGTTTTTAAAGTGAACTTCCCTGGAGACAAATTATCGCTTTCCACTAGGGTTTTTAGGCTATACCGTCAAAACGAATGCCAATGTGTTTTTGGAAATTGTCCTGGAAGGATTCTTGGAGTCATGGACAAACAAAAATTTTAGTAAGAAGTAATGTAAGTTCGATTAAGACGCGACAACGTCCCAGAAATCACGCTCCGAATAAGATCTGGCTAAAAAAAGCGTTTTGCACTTCATTTTGGGTACCCAATGACCTACATGATTCTGGGATGCAAAATCGTTTGACTCCTCCAAAAGAGATATTTTGTTGGTCAAAGTTAGGACTAAAAAGTAGCATAGTATCGATGAGCTGAAGGTAGTCCTTCCTCGCGAATAGTAGGACATTCAGAAGGCTGACATTCGTGCAAACTGCGATAGCACTTGCAACAGACTTAAGATCATAATTAAGTCAAAATAAGATCGTATTGAACAAAGGCGATAATATTCTAAAATTTTGATGTATTTACTACTATTTTTTCTTTATTTAAAAAAAGTTGAACAAAAAATGAGGATAATATAGCGCCTTAGTTTGTTGCATTTTTTTTTCAGCCACCCTGTAAATTTGTTATTCCCATTCCAACTTCGTTTTAGTTAAGTTTGTTAATTTTATCTCAAAGGTTTAAAGAAATTTTATGCTTTAAAATTAAAAATCGTTATGAGAGAATAAAATCAGCTTCTAAACTAAAGGCTGATTAAACGCTTAACTTTATATTACAATTGAGGGGTGTTTCACTTTTGTTATAAAATTAGTCACTAAACAATATTTTATCTGTTTTCTTTGTAACAAAAAAAATGTTTAAAAAAGAACTTTTTTTTTAATTGTCTCACTTGTAGGTCTCTTCTGGATATTTTTCTCCTTTGAATATGCTCCTCAATCATAAGATATAGAAACCCTAAAGTTTTAAGTCAAATATTTATATTACAATTAATGATTTCTTATTCAGATTTAAAGAAAAGGTCCTTCGGACTAACTTTAAACTTAAAAACATCTCAAAATTTGACATTTCTTTATTAGCTGTTATTGTGAAGTTTGTTAGATTTTGGTTTAAAGATAAAGGAAATTGATACTTCAATATTAAAGCGTACCTTAAAAACCTTTAAGGGTGGATTTAAAGATTTGACTCTTAAAGATTTATCCTAAAATTGAGACGATGGTTTCCTTAATTGGTGTAAATATTAAAAGTTTCATTATTGTTTTTGGTTTTAACTACCAAAGTTCGTAAGGCTTAGGCAGTCTTCAGTCTAGAAGTTTAGCCGAGTTCCCGAAGATCCCTAAATCTTGAATAAGCAATACTTAATCATAAAACAAATTTATCCAAAAAATCTATATTGATAAGAATTCAAAGAAGTTAAGCCATATGGCTTAGTCTTAGGTCTGATGCCTGCATTAGGGTTTCAATAATTTCTACTCGGCTGTTTTAAAATTATTGTAACATAATATTCGCAAAAATATATTTTTTAAATTATTAGAATTAACCTTATCATTTTTCGTCATCCTGAAAGGGTTAACATGAACGATAGAAATTGAACTGTTTGATCATGAAGACTTCAAGTTTTGTTTAAAATATTTGAGCAACATTTTTAATTACATACCAAGGCCTATAAGCATTTGCAAATCATCTTTGGAGTGTTGATAAAAAAATCATCAATGAAACTCTTGATTGATTTCATAATCTCTGAAGTCAAAAATGTTATTGAACTCGTCAGCCAAGTGAGCTTTAGTGAAAAAATTTCTTTTCGCCTTACGAAGAGTCAACGGTTTTTTCATTATAAACTACTTGGGATGCGACAGACAAAAAATTCTCTTAGCAAATTCACCAAATCACCTTCGCTTATATTCATCTTTAAACATTTTTTTTCACGTATATGACTCTTTCGCCCTCAACCTTTCTCGTTTTACAAGTTTTTTCTTCTTCCATTATTATACAGTTAAATAAAAAATACAAAAATTCAATCGCGATCGCAAAACTTTAGGTGAAAGTCCATATAGGATAAGACCAAAAAATATAGGATGAATTAACAAAATTAATTTTCTTGTATAATCTTCTAGATTATCCACTATATGGCTTTATCAATAAAGTCTTTAGTTTGAAAGGAAACCAGACGGCATCAGAAGTAAACGAAAATGCAAATTTTTTGTAAAAAGACAATAAGAGACTGTGCTGAAAAAACATGAAATTGAATTAAATTTTGTGTTAAAATCACAATTAATGTGAGGCTATTTTTCGAGTGTCGTGAATTCTTTTTTTCTTCTTCAACGCGTCCAGCGACAAACCACGAATCTCAATTTGCATTTTTATAGCAAGCAAATTTATCGGCAATTTTTTTTCCATTGAGCATGAAAACGTGATGATTATTGTGTGTTGAATATATTTCGATAATTCCACGGGGTTAATGTAATATATTCCTTATCAGAAATGGTCATTAGAAATTCAACAGGAATTTCAATCCAGCATTGGATTTTCTTCGTAGGTGTTTTATGTACTTACATAAGAGACTCTCAATTTCAATTTAACAGAAAAAGCTACTTTAAGTTGGAGAACTTCTTTTTATTAGAAATTCTAGTAAGATTTCCAGCTTGGAAGAGCTCACTTTGAAGATATAAGACATTTTGGCTTCTAGAAATAATTTTTTAAACTCCGTTATACTAAAATTTAATCACCATATACACTTTAGAAAGGCGTGTAGTAAATTTGCATGCAAAAACATCAAAATCTTCTTGAAAAGCTCTTTAGAATTATTTACGAATTTTGAGAAATATACTTGAAAACAACAATATGTCCCGTGGCACAAAGTCTACATTAATCTTTATGTTTGATAATGTTATTTATTGGTTTGTATTATACAATCAGTCCCAATATTTTCAATTTTATATCCAAATTAATAATATTTCTTTTAAAGGATTTGAAAGATATTTTTTTGCCTTGCAGAAAATAATTTTCGGATAGTATATTGATATATAAATTCAGGTAAATTAATTGTGATAATCAATTTTATCCACATTTCGTGAATTTCTTAATGTAGACATTCAGTGGTGCATTATAAAGAAAATGTCGGAATCTTTTAAGATAGTAACATATTGCCCGAAAAATATTTTCCATAAACAAGTCTTGTGCAAGCCAAGATCAAAAAACCAATACTTTATGGATTTATCTTAATAATGCAAAGTTTATGAATCGAATTTATGTTTATGTATAAAGCAAGAATACTCTATAAGGGAAGAGCACCCCGGATCGGAATGTTAAGAGACATACTTGATATTTAGTTGACAGTCTAAGCTTCAAAATACTATTTCACATTTTTGTGTATGCTAATCGGCATATTAGTGATCCATTTAACTATATCTGTTCATTTAAATTTTAAATTTTTACAATAAATTATTAAAAAATAGATGTAATTGCACCTATGTATTCTGTACCTCGGATCGTCAAGAATTTAATCAGGTGTCTCACAGAAAATTGGTTTTATAAATTAAATCTGAGCTAATGTACTGCATTCTTGTGAGAGTTAAATGGTAAAAAGTAGCAAAAAATTTTTTAAAAAGTCATTTGAATTGATGCAGCAATATAGTAATAACCTCACGATCCGAGGAACACTGCCGATCGCTGATACGCTTCCCTTACATCATTCTAAAGGAATTACGTCGTAGGGGATGATACCGCATAACAAAATCGCATTTTTCCACCGTTCGTTTAACCAAATAAAAATGATCTATATTTAAGATCATTGTTTAATTGTTCTTGAAGATCCGAAAATATGTAAAACAGTTAAGGGAAAGTATTCTTCCTTCGAACGTCCAGGTCTTCGAATAATGTGAATTATCTTTTATTTTTCCTAAGAGACTTATACATTTCTATTAAATATTAGTTAGTTTATTATCAATTATTGATAATTAAGTGATAATTATGTGCAAATCTCTTAGGAAACTTCACATTATTCGAAGGCATAATCGTTCGAAGGGAGAGCACTTTCCCCTACTATCTAGCGATTTTCTAAAGTTTTAAAAGCTTGGACTGCTTTACCTTGTCTATTTGAATTATAATTGAAATAGTGTGAAAATTACCTAAAAGAAATTCCTGGATTATATTTTGCGAATTTGAGCAGTCTACAAACATTTGCCTATTAAGATCGGTTTATATTTGATATCGACAAACTTGTAGAAGATCTGTTAAATATTTTCTGTGAGATTCAGGGTTTTCCTAAAACAAAAATACTCGAAAAACTATATATTAGAACTCACAATGGAAAAAAGGTAATTTCCTGGGTTACTTGTATATGACAATCAATATAAAAATTTTGAGTAAATAATAAATAATAAATAATAAAAAAATAAATACTTCGAATAAAAGTATAAGAAAGGTGCAAAATATTTTGAAAATTGCGTTTCTTAAAATCAATTGATGCCATGTAATCTATTTATTCTGAAATGGTGAAGTTTTTTCGAAAAATAAATTTAAGAGTTATAAGGGAAATGCTTCTAATTCCGGATAGGGTGCATATAAGTACTGAAAGCACCAATGTTATAAGTTTGAAGTAAAACATTTTCAACATTTATTCAAGTTTTTTGTTTCTTCCTTTTCAGAAATGTTGTTTCGAATCATATCAAATTGATCTTAATACGTTTAAAAATGATTAAAAATATAGACATGAATTTGACTGTAATTTTGGACACCTTGCTTGTAATTTTGGACAGTTTGCCTGTAATTTTGGACAGCTCAAATCTCGTAATTTTCCATTTTCGTCCATTTCAAGAACCCAGCTTACCAAATCTTCTTATTGTCTATGAGAAGAAACCGTAGGATGTTTCAAGGAGCTCGTAAACTTTCCATATAATTCATTAAAGAGAGTTAATTTCGGCACTCTAGGTACGCGCGGATTTAAGCATTTTCTTGCCTTCCGGGACTCTTTTAGGTTTTTTGCAATGCATATCGTTAGTAGATGTGACATTTCTTGGTTTTTTTTATATTTATACAACCTAGTCATGACAAAAACTGAACAAGATTGAAAGTAATCAAAAAGTTTTGTCAGATTTCTCGTAAGAAACTGCTCACACTGAAGTTTCAACAAAGTAATTTTAATTTAAGTTGAAAAGTTTTTACTTTAATTTAAGTTGAAAAGAATATATATTTAAATAGAATACATAATTTATTAAAAACTGGAAGAAAATTCTATAATTTTAATCAATTTATTTGTAGTGTCCAATTTTACCCTCAAAATGTCCAAAATTACAAGCTGTCTCAAATTATAAGCAGTTCGACTACGTCTTGCTAGTATTTCCGCTGCAAAAAATTTTACAACGATATAAATAATTATTAACGAACGGTTTAAATAGATTCCACACCTATCTAAAGTTTGAGGACCTTTCAAATGCGTTCAATATTTCCAGAATCCTATCAGAATAGTGCTTTATATTAAGTATGTCTCGTATTTTTAATCCTGTTTATAGTGATTTATTGTCTAAATATTATTTTATATTAAATAAATTAAAAATAAAGGTTTGCATAAAAGAAGGAGAAAGAATACTTAATTCAGTTGCAGATATTCCTACTTTACTATGAATATAGCGAATAGTTATTGAATTTTAAAACATGAATAAATAAATAAATGAACAAAACAACTAATCATTTCTTTTTAATAAAATACCATATTTAAAAGATTCAAAATTATTTTGGATTATGAATATTTTAAAATTGATAATAATTATTGAGAATACTTGGAAAATCTTGCGATTATTAGTGAGTTTTTTGAATAATCTTATCTTTCCTTATAAAAATTATGTTCTTTCTTAATATTTCATTTAAGATCTGTGATCTTGATCAGTTGTTTGCCTTTTATGAATTTAAACTTTGGCTTTGAAATCTCAATTTCAGGTATCCCCAAAATGATTTTAATTTAAATGATATTTTTCACTTTCTAATATTTTATAGATTATCCTGATGGATATATGTATGGTTTAGATATGCGACCTATATGCGATAATAATCTTGAAATTGATTCTCTTCAAACTGCTAAATTTTACCTCGTTTCAACCGATTTATGAATCAGTCTTGAGTCAGCTCATTGATTTTTTATTCGGAACTTTATTTTTTTATTCGGATATTTTATTTTCTTCTATTCAGAATGTGGAATCATAAATAATATAACTATAAGAATCTTTGTGAAATTCTGGAATTTGGTAGTGCGATTACAAACTATTTATCCTAAACAAATAATGAAGTGCTAGTTCTTAGGACTTAGTTCTTTAGGAGTCAATGCCAGAAGTACTCTTTAATTTTCTGTTGGTGTTCACAATATTTCATGAAAAAAAAATTAAAAAAATATATTCATAAACATTCAATAAGGAATAAAAGTTCTTCTTCCGCATGACAAGAAAATTTTATATTCATTCGTAATTTACTTTTTGTGATTTATTCACATGAAATTCGTCTTGGGAAGAATTTTGTCGATGGTTTATGTGAGAAAGTGATTTGAGCTACGGAAGATGAGTAAAAAAGATTTCTTAATTGAGAAAATTATTCGATATCTCAAATATCACGAGAGACTGTGGGCGAAAAATGATGGAAGATCTTCAGTTACGCAAGATTTGAGATTGCTCCAAAGTCTCACATGAAGCTTCTTTTTTTATCGTAAACGTGAAGCAGGAGATTTACCAAACTTTCACACACGTCTCTCTGGTGAGTGACCGGCTGGAAAATAATTCCAAGGGGCTCAAATATTAAAGGTCTTTTATACCAAAAGTAATCGTTTCTTGATTTTACATATTTTAGAAGCTTCAGTAAAATAAATTCCTTGTCTGTTCATTAAAATATTTGTTATGCACATTAATATTGAGAAAAAAACTTAACACTATATTAATATTTGGTAGAGATACACCCCTTGGTTTTACCATTTAATCACCTTCAAATCTTTATGAATGGTCAAATGTTTGATTAAGGAATGAGGTAATTTTTCAATTAACATCTCATAATCCCAAATCACCGTCATTTCTTGTACTTTGGTTTTTTTAATCACGAGTTCCATGTATCTTTTTCTGCATTTTTTTGTTTAATTTTTGAATTTATATTCTTCTCAAAAAATTTTCAATGCTACCTGACTGCCATACAATATCGCGAAATAATATCAAACAAGTTGTTTTGCATCCTTACTTTAATTTTTCTGAGAATAAAATTCGATCAAAAGCGGAAAACCGCAAGAATTTTATGTAAAATAAAAAAAATAAAACAAGATCAGGAATTAATGCATTGCCTGAACAAAATTTCAGAAGTCTTCCATGACATTATGGGATAAAATAGTAACTCTTTGAGTGATTTGAATCAGGTCTATAAAACCATCAATGCTATTTTTTTTCTTTTTAGTCAAATCATCATTTCCGATCTTATTGATAAAAGAATTTTCATAAAAAGGAAATTTAAAGAAAAATTTTAAAATAGTAGAATTACAGTTTCTTATAAATATGAATGATCATGGATAGCCCAAAATGGGGATTAGGGTATGTATACCGAAAATTCTGATCAATAAAAAAAGTAAATAAAAAGAAATACTTTAAAAATATAATATAATTTCAAAATTTATTATTTCATTGAACAATAAATTAAAGATCGCTTATGGTTACAGAAGTGTATTTTTCTTTTTAAGATGAAAATTGCATGCTATATTCAATATTTTAAATAAATTCAATATTTTTGAATTAGACGGCTTTCTAAAGGATATTGGTTTAAAGTTTAAAAACCCTAATAAAAAATGTCAATCTTACCTGAAAAACGGTTTGTCTTGACCAAAACAAATTTTCATGATCTCCCAGAATATCTAAGACATTTATAATATATGTGTGTTCAAAAACTAAGTTGAATTTTTCTTTTTTTTTCGAAAAATGTTCGTTTATTTATCAAAAACTATTTTATCGCATTTAGAGTAATACCCCTCAGATATAATACATTTCTGTCTGAGCTTTTTTCAATCCTCGAAGTCCTTCTGATATGCGGTTTTTGATATGGCTTTAAGCTCTTCCGGATTTTTTTGTTACTTAAATCTTGCCAAACTCACTTTCTTACGAATGTTTTCAGTTCTGGAAACAGGAAAGAGTTCCTAAAGGTCAATTCTGGTAAAAAATAGTAGTGGAAGCATGATTGAAAAGTTATTTTTGACCAAAAAAAATTACGAAAAAATAAAGATGTACGAACGAGCTTCCGCAGGAAACTTTGCTACCAAGCGTTTCATGCCCAAAGCATCCAAAAAGAATTGCATGTCAGCTCAGTTTTACGTACAAACACGTATGGAAATTTTTCTGCATTTGCAACCGCTACGCGAAATAACTTAAAAATGGAGACTGATTCCTTTTTAAAAGTCACTGATCCCTGTGGAGGGATAAATATACTAGATATTTGTCTAAATAGCTTTTACCTATTGGCTCTGTGAGCTGAGTTAAGGAACTGGCTTCAAATAGCTCCATACAAAGAAGAGAAGATGCCATGGAGGTGATTGGAGCACTTAGCTCTATTTATCTATATAAAATTGAATAATGGATTCTTTGAACTTCATATGTTTTTCGTTAGCAAAAATCGTGAAAAACACCTAAATAGGTCATACTTTTATATCTGTAATAATGCGAAATACATTGTTATATCAACAGATGTTGAAAACATGTACTCTAACCGAAAAAGAAAAATCTGGAATCAAATGAACGTTGTCCTCTAAATTTCAAAATTCACTTTACTTTATGAATATACCTCGTGTTTTTTTTTATATAAGAATTTCTGAAGGGAAAACTCTTGGGATAATCCTAAAATGGATAATGGATTTATATTCAGCGATGCAAATTAATCTGGAAACACTCAACAATAAATTTTTAAAACTTGGTTTAAGGAAAATGAATTAAAGAGTGGACAAAGTATCAATATTTTTTCAACCCACTGACTGGCAAGTTGCCTGAAATTTGAAGTCAATTTCTCATACTTCGATTTAAATTTATATGGGAACTTTTTTGCACTGGCTACCGTTATGCTAAATATTTGAAAAGTGAGAAGTTTTTCCGTATTATAAGATACCTTTCCGTATGGAGGGATAAATATACTAAATTTTTGTTTAAATAAATTTTTTCCTTGGAGCACTGTGAGCTGAGTCCGAGATCAATTTAGGAATTGGCTTCAAATAGCTTCATATAAAAAGGCCAACTTGCTAGGCGCTTGTATTTTTTATACAGCGTACTCCTTACTTTAGTTTTAGTTCCTTAAATTGATTTTTGAAGGCATTGAATGTTCAAATATTCGGCGTGCATACCTTAGTCAATTATATGAAGTTTACCTTATTTCACATGTGAAACTTTCACCTTATTTCTTGAGATCCTGTTACTAAAACTGTTCAAAAGGTTTCTTGGAAAGAAAGGCCTTGGAAGTATTGAAATAAATTTGCAGAATGTTCTTATAAGGCATCTGTTGAGATTTAAGCATAAATATTGCGGCTTTATTGTTTGCAGTTCAATTTGATTCGCAATTAAGAACTTTTGTTTTTATACATATTTCAGAGTGTTCAATTGTAATTTCTGATCGCGAAAAACACCGTGGAGGTGCAGAAAGAAATAGATGTGTGGAGGAGGAATAAAAGAAATAAATAATGAAAGAGGAACCAACCGACCTTGATCGAAGAAATACATAAGAATAAACGACCTTTGAGTGCCTGTTTTTCTCAACCTCCATCTCTCTTTCTGGTCTGGCCAAGATTGTGCCCCATCTGTCTATTGACAGATGCTGACTTCTTGCACATTTGCATAATTCATAAGCCACCGAAGAAGACGCCAGCGATAGCACTCCACACATTTCACATGAGTCCTCATTTTATTTAGAATTAGATGCTCAAAGTCCGGATACAAATCGTTCTAAACACACTGCCTTAATACTGAATTAAAATTTTGGTAGCAAGATGTACAAGAAACATTCTTGAGAACTCGGGAAGATTTTTATAAATCTAACTGACCCAAAATCGTCCTAACTATTTTATGATTGTGACCGTTTGTCATCCATATTTCTGAACAAGTGACGCCAATTTTTTAACATATTAAAAAGTTAAGTAGATGCTACTCCTTTGGAATGACTTTTGATTTTACCACTTCAAATGACTAATTGACTCAGTAAATGACAAAAATAATTTAATAGTTGTTATAGTGACCTTAGCAAGCGATCGATTTGTTGGCGTCAGCCGCAGCTACAAAAGTTGCGGCAACTTTCAATTCGCCGGCATCACAAACATTGGAAAAAAAGAGTGCTTGAGGAAATAAAAAGAGCTACGATAATTGCAAGTTTTCTCCCTTCTTCATAGTCTTCTTCCTCGTCTGATCTCGCCAAAAGGCTCACACAGAAGAGAAAAAGTGGGCCTTTATCATATATTTGCAATCTCTTAATTACTTTCGTGAAAAATATTCCCAGCTCTATTCAGAATCTGATTGAAAACCAAGTATTCATGGTTGAATTGTTCTCACAATCGCACCTTAATATTCAGAATTCTGTCAGTAAGGTTACCCTACTAGAAAAAAGAGTTTGTAACGTTGTTTGTCAAAAGTTTGTCAACGTGGTTTTTGAACCAATATAGAAGTTTAATTTAAATGATGAAAATATATTTTTTTTTCAGATCCAGGACATCGCAACAAGGCGACGTCTTTCGACACCGAAAGCTAGTCCAATTCCGCGGAGGACATCCTCCCAAAAAAGCACCAGCAAGAGTTCATCTAATCTCTCACAACAAGAGAATGCACCAGTACAGAAACTCAGTTGGTTCAAATCCTTAGATCGACTCTCGCGGAAGAACAAAGTCCAATCGAATAGAAAGATACCTAGTGACGATGGCTTCTCAAGTACTTCCCCTAGGCCGCGTCCCCTAAGTCCGCGTCAAGAGAATCAAGGACCTACAAAGAGTCTGCGTTTCTTCGGCGACACTGATCAAGAGTCAAATGCCAGTGTTTCAAAAGGGAACTGGAAGAGCAAGTAAGTAAAATACAGGATAATTAATCCTATTTCAAAATTGTTTTTTTGAGAATATTTCTTTTTCGATTTTGAAGGTCTCGACATGCTCTGTCCAGCAATTTAAATCGCGGTCAGAAAAAGTACTCAAAAAGCGCTTACGACCTTGATACAATATCGAAAGGCACAAAAATTCAACCTGCCAGTAAGATTCGCTCTTCTTCACTTCAACATCTGGAAGATGACTTTCTCTTTAATGGGAAAACGGTAAATGCCAAATTAAATAATTTAAAAAAAAAATGACCTTAAGTTTAAACCACTTTTTTTTGGCAGAAAACTAAGTCGAGGAACCTTCATGATATCTCTGAAAGTGCATCGGACAACGAAAACATACCATCTGGGAGACACATCTCAAGGAGTACTCCTGCAAAACCATCACGTGGACGTCATTCGTCAGAATCCACGCCAATCATTAAGTCTGCAACGCTTAATCGACACACACCGAATGGAATGACTGTGAACTCATCCCATGACGAGGAAGTAGACAGTGAGATACCATTCCAGAGGAAACGACACTATTTTGAGGAGGCCAGTCGACGTCATGAGTCCCCCGCCAGGACTCATTCAACGCTCAGGAGAGATATGTCTTTCAATGGAACAGCCGTCAATGGCTACCGGAAGCCACCGCCGGGACCACAGAAACCAGCACGACTGTTTGAGAAACGACGTGCCTTTTCCAGGTAAATAAAATTTAAAAGATTAACACTTAAGTGTATACTTCGGGGGAGAAAACCATTGAGAAATTTCTAAATAGCACGCCTTGTTAAATGGGTAGTACAGGGAGTTTCGCTTTCAAAGAAGTTCTCGTGTCCAAAAAGGGTCCGAGAATTCATTCCAGTGACACAGAAAAATTGCATAGCCACAGGAGATGTCTTTGAAATAAGTTACGGAAACGCTTTAATGTATGCAAAACATTTTCAGCACCAATTTTTCAGTCTATTTTCAGCCCCAATAGCGGTTCATAATACCTCTGGCACACCTTTTAGCTCGGTATAATTTCATGAAATCAAAATTCGAGTCCCTTTCTTTCTCAAATGATTTGTATAAGTCTATCTCACTTCTTCCGTTTCAAACATAGTGTATGAAGAATAAAGAATAATACCGTATCAAAGTCTATGTGATCGGGTGCGAAATGCGAACTGAAATGCGAACGATTTAAGATCTGGAAAAAAGGGGTGATCAGCCATTGAACATCTAACCTATCTTTTTCTTTCTTTACCTGAGCGTTCAAAGTTCAAAGGTGCCCTCTTAAATCTCCATTAATTCCTGCTCACTTTTTTTTGTCCTAATTGCCCTATAAATAGAGATCCCTCAAACTTCTATTACAATATTTCCTGGATTTTCTGCTTACAGGTAATTCTTTTCATCAACTTTTCAAAAATCAATCCTACTCGTGTTCGTCCTTCAGAAATCTTTGTCTCTATTTTCTATCCTATAAATAAATTCCTCTTGTGACATATAATCTAGTTTTCTTCTAATTTTACTTACAAAATCTTTCAATTTCTGCAATCAATCTCTTAGCGTCCTTTGCAGCAGAATTTTCTATAAAAACTGACACTTCTACGCTTCTTTTCTATCTGGCAACTCCTAACCATAAAAGCAACTCTAATTTATAAAGAATGGACCTCATAATTATTTAAATTCAAATTTAGAATCTGCAGCAACAGTGTAGAATCAATAAACCCCGGCATAAGCAACAAAGGATCTGCTTTGGCAAAATTTCCGCTCTTTCGAGACAATAGTCTCCTTCCCAGGACCAGGACCTCTGAAGGTGGTGAAGACGACTGTGAAGCGAGTATCTTATAAGACTAAGTAACGAATAGGCATGCAAGTAGAGAAAGGGAGAACTCTCTCTCTTCTTGGCAGACCGTCGTGCAGTGTAGGCGTTTTTAAAAATAGATAAGATAAGATTTTTCCAGGGGTTATTTCTCCATTTCGGATTACCGATGCATCCAGGCCACCAATTGGGCCCCTTATGCTTCCCCACTCCTATTCTATCTTATCCCCCGATACGGGTAGCCGCTCTATATCACAGCTCTGTGGGCAATCAGTATCGCTACTATATCATAGCATCCATTCTCGGTGTGTGTTTGGATCAGTGACAGTGAATATTTCGTCGGTTGCCTCAGTAACTGTGCTAACTGTATTTGCTTTGTGTCAGCATTCGTTGTAAGCAACGCATCGCTGCGCGTCGTTTCAATGAATGCAGACACAAAGCAGATGCAGTTAGCACAGTAGCTGAGGCAACCGACGATTTGTATAGACTGAAGTACCACTTTCATGCCGAAACTCGTTCTCGTACCAGCCTCTATTTTTTAGGCGGTTCACTTTTTTACCAATATGCACCATTGGCATTACTATTCATTCATTCACTGGACGAATTCAAAGCCGATATAGCATGAGAAATCTTTTTCTGCTGCTGCTCAGCTTTGAACCCAAGACCTCACAGTCATAGAGCTGCTACTCTATCCACTAACCCACTTGAGGCTCGTGTTAGGTATAGCTTCTCGCTGATAGTCTGTGGCCCACCCCAGTTTATTTGTTCACAAACCGGTTCATTCCTCATTTAAATAAATCGTTAAGTTGCATTGCCTCCCACATTGCATTTAGAAGTATTTGAGAAATTATTTTATAAATGAGCTCCCAATAGTAGGCAATTCTTATCAAATTCTTTCAATCCGTTTTCACTTAAGTCGGAACTTCCTGTAATTGTCTTTCAAATTACGAACTGAAAAGAATGCAACTAAGATTATGGGGTAACTTACTGGAGAGTCCTAAGACCTAGTAGAGAAATCCTGTGACAGTATGACAATGTCATTTTCTAGTAATCGAAAATCAGTTTCATATCAGTTACTAAGCCATTCATAGAGCGCCTTGAAATGGCCATTCGCTGCTCACTGGACTTCAATGTTGTTCAACTTCTGAATTTGTCATTGTCATATCGTTACAGAATTCCCCTACAGGGCTATTTCTTTCCTGTATTATTAAGGACTCCATGGGATGCTTTTCAGGAGTTAGTTGGGGAAAGTTTTTTTAGGGAGGAAAACCTAGCTTTTGTATCCAAACCTGTTGCCCAGAAATCCTCCGTAAGACAAGAATGTTTATCCGATTTAATGTTCAGTTCCAGAAGCCTTGTCCAGCAGAAAATTAAGAAGTGATAACGTTTTGAAAAGATCAATTGCCATAATCATAATGAATTATTTTGACAAAATCTAACTTGATTCGTCGAAAAGATCTAAGTGAACTCATTATTTACTCATGAAAAATTACTTTATTCTTATTTAGGGAACGAGATAGACTCCATGACAGCTCCGGTACGGAAGGCGACTCAAGTCAGCAAAGCCAAAGAAGTGTAGTTTATTTGCATGCCACAACAAGTAGGATCACGATCTTTTCTTACTATCGTGGTAGTCAAGAAGAAGGTCTTGATTCTTTAATTTCTATGATTTTCAGTTGGCGACATTCCCCAACCGATGTTGCTGAACAGACGTCGAGCTGCTTCGCGAGAGGAGCTAAGTTCAAAGTCGAAAGGCCTACGTCCTATGACTCGCACGGTTTCGCGTTCCGTATCCGTTTTGGCACCCTGGAAGCCAAAACACCTTCACGAAGGCTACGAAATCAATTACTCTCAGGAGAATAATGAGAAAGTAAGACAATATTATTTTCAGCACAATTTACCTATTCTAAACCTGGCTCTACAGTCTAGGAAACTTAATCATCAGGACAGAAAATCCTCAGGAGTATCGTCGAATTTGGCTCCAAAGAGGGACACTACGACCCTTACGCGGTACAAGAAGTCCACACCCAGGGATGAGATGTCTTCGGACATGAGTTCTTCCTTCAAGAGCTCATCTCACCTTGGGTATTCGACTCAACCACGTCAAAATCGGAATCACAAGAGAGACTCAGAGCCTAGAAATCTCTCAGAGATTTCCCTAACAAGACGTCGAGATACTCCTGATAGATTTCCGGCTGCAAGAAGACGATGGAACGACTGAGAGAATTCCGTAAATGGGAGTTTTCTCTGGCGATGGTGCTAACTTTTAACATTTACATTGCAACACATTTTGTGTTTGTAGATAGGGAAAAATAATGTCGTAAGGTGTAGTCCTTACGATTTTGAATAATAGGAGTGAGATAAAGAACTCCATCTAAAAGAATAAAATCATTAACATGTCTGGTGAACACATTTAAAACATTTAAAACGGACTAATATACGATTTTCAAGATGCATTATGTACCCTTATTTTTTTTAATGAATCTGACTCTATTCTAATAACAATATTGTGAGACACAAGATTTATAATTTTGCAACTATTTGCCATTTATATTCTCAATCTGTAATACAAATATTTTATTAAAAGAAACAGTAATAAATAATATTGGATACTATTTACAGTGTATTAATGATTTGGAGGTTTTTATCGTCCAAACTTAATGGAAAAAGCAATACATATAACCCTGACATTTGGCAAAGTCCCAATAAATCTTCACCGACCCCCCATGAAATTTCATTTTCATTTGAAATTAATATTGGATTAAATTCATTCCCCTCGACACCACAAAGGTACTTAAGTGTTTAGGGTTTTCCAATAATGATGAATCCAGGCCTCTGGAACTCTTGCGACTCTGGCGACTTCTCTGGACAAATGGTGGTCGAGGTTGATCCACCGACGGTCTCCTGTGGCCTCCTTGAGAAACCGTCGTGATGTACCTCTATCTCTGGAGCAGAGTAATAGTTCTCCTCCGTCCTCCTACTGAAAGTGAAATGATGCACACTTCTCTTCGTCAGGATGTCACGGACCATGGATTAGATATCACAAGTATCCTTCTGATCCTATTGTAGAATCCCCAAATGCTGGTGAAACTGTTAGAGAGTAATTGCTTGAAATTTTCTCTGAACCTTTCCATAAGTGATACTAGATTGTTTACTGTAATTTTTTTTTTGAAGTAATCTTGTATATTATTTTTCTGAAATATTGTTTTCAGATTTCGAAAAAAAAATTTTTTTAGATATCTCTTTATAATTCAATCGAATTAGCAGCACTTTTTAATAAATTTTGTTTTAAATTTGGCTTTAAATTTAAAAGTTTCAAGGTCTTCAAGGTAGATTTAGCCTGGTTTTTCGATTTTACAGGGGAACAACTTTAACATTTTTTACCTTTTAACTCTTTCCTCTCTTTTCGTTGAGTGTCTGTAATTTCGCTTTGTCGTTTTCAAATTACAGCCAGTTTAGCTGTGTAATTCTTAAAACAAAAAGCAAAAGGGTAACACGTTTCCTCTAAGGCAAGGGACGTAGGGGAAAGTACTCTCCCTTCGAACGTTCATGCCTTCGAATAATGTGAATTTTCTTTTATTTTCTCTAAGAGATTTACAAATTTTTATTAAATATTAGTTAGCTTCATCAATTAGTGATGATTATGTGATAATTGTGTAATACAGAGGTGTGCAAAAACCGTTTGAAACCGTACAAATGCCAAATGAAACTTGTACGTCAATGGTCAAAATGCTACCTTGAAAGAACTTATTTAGACGTTTATTCGGTTTGAAACTGTTCTTGCACACCCCTGGTGTAATAAATCTCTAGGAAAAATAAAAGAAAATTCACATTATTCGAAGGCTGAACGTTCGAAGGGAGAGTACTTTCCCCTACCGAAGGACCAATTGGCATAAACAAAAATGCCAAAAATTAATTTTAGTACCCATATTTTAAGCAAATTACTAAGGAATATTTTTCTTAACTTGCTGATCCGTATGGGCATTCAATAAGTTAAGTGGTAGAGCACTTGCTCTATGAAGCAAGTGTCCTGCGCTCAAATTCCCTTTAATAATAATAATAATGCTGGCACAACATTCCATGAAGGAACTAGGGCTTCCCGCAATTCCCTTTAGGTCCCTTCTCGAATTCCCTGTAGGTCATCAGAAATTTTTCTAGAATTAAAGATATTTGAATTGCATCCAGTGAACTCCACTGAACTTGATTCGACTCCACTGGGCATGGGATTGACCACCCCATTCCTGTATAAGAAAAGTAATAATGGATGTTCCGAACTCTCCTTGTAGGAAGGCCTAAGTTCTTCTATGGAACGTTATGCCACCATTACTATTATTATTAGGATCCTTACTTAATATTCTTTTTTAACTGCTCGAACTCCAAGAGAGAGCAGTTTTAACAATCGCGTTTTTCTTCAACTTCTCTCCAACCTGGCTGCCAAACGGTAAGAGATATTGACTTCCGATCTTGGGTGACCCCCCCATAAGTCAACATTCTCTATCGAACTAACTTACTTAAATTACCCCCACCCCTTTTATCCCCTCCAAAAACATGTTTTTTGATTTTGCAAAAAATTGGCCCTGATGATTTCGTTCATTTTTGGATATGTTTCGGAGATAGTCCAGCTGAACATTTCGTCCTTAGACACCTATCACCGGAAAAATCTTCATCTTGAATTATTCAAGTTCAAAAACATAATTTCCACGCGATTTGGTCAATTTATTAATTAAAAGATTAATGACTTTTTGAAACCCTCTTCTTGCACAATTTTTAACTTCAAGCTGATTTTGGGGTGATTTATAGACAAATTTAATTCGAAATTAATTTTATATGCACCAGAAAAAATTGCGAAAAGGAATATAAGGCAGAGCAACTTCTCGGGAGTTCGAGCAGCTCGAAAAGCCTCGGACGCTTTGCCACCCCTTTTAAGAACTAGAACACCAAATTGAGTTATAAATTTATTTGTTATCACAAATTTTAGAGTATTGTAAGAACAATACCCACAGATTTAAAATTCTCAGTCTCTCATTTAATGAAAATTAATTAACTTTTATCAAGATCCCTGCTTGGTATCTTTCCATGCTCTATCAACCATACAAACAGTCGTTCCTGTGAGAATCAGAAGTATTCCCAAAAGTTCTCCTGAAAAATAAATCTTTTGTTTTTGATTTATACTAGAGCGTATATCAAAATATACAAACTTGTGTGAAGTTGCTGCTCTCCTAGGATTTTTGCAGTAATTGCAGTAAAAACAAATGTTAAGGAATTGGCTACAGGAACTGCTAGAGACAATTCAGTATTTTGCAATGTTAAGAAATAGACCAAACTTCCTGACTGATTTAAAAGGAATGGAATCCAATACTACAAGAAATATCAATATTATTAATTGAAATCACTCTCAATCAGAGAATATAGTCTTACCTGCCACCTCGTGATAATGAATTTAATTTCAAGGAAGAGTTTCTGGATTTTAGAGTTAGCTTCCACATGCTGAATTCCTTGGGAGCCTTTCTTTATTAAAGGATTCGTAGCTCCCCAAAGAAAACCAACGAGTACAAGAGATACTAAAAATAAGGATTTCAGTTTTATTTTATGGCAATTTACAGCAAGCATAATTTTCTTACCAACATTATTCATCTTCTCTTTTTAGTTCTCATCGATTCCTTTAAGAATTTTCACTCAATTTTCACTAAAAGTTAAAAATTATTCAGATATTTCCGAGAGAATGAGAATGTGTGTGTGTAAATTCCACCGGCAACGTCAATCTTTAGTAAAAAGTACCATAGCCAGTACTAGTCGATAAAACAGTTAAGTTTTGGCGCGAAAATAATTTTTCTCAATCGTATTAAATTCAGACTATTTCCCTAATATCCTCTCATCAAATCTTTGAGCATAATTTAATCTGAAATTTTCCAATATATAGTTTTATTAAATTTTATTCTAGAGATTTAGTAAAGTTTGAATAAAGCTCCAATTACATGTTTCACATGATAAAAATGTTTAATTCCAGTATTTTGTCTAAAATTCTGGGATTCAAATTAAGATATAAAGTACAAACTGCTAAAAAAAGTTTCTACTTAGTCCATTAAAAGAATTTTTATATGATAAATGATACACACACCGTAGTTGCGGGTAATTTTACATCTCTGCTTTTCGTAAGCTTTTCTTTATTTTAAGCACTTAAGGATGGTCTAAATACCATAAAGGGATGGTCTAAAAAATTATCCTTAGGGGAAACTGGGGCACCACCAAACACGGGGTAGGCACCAAACACTAATTTTTATTTCTTAACTACTTGGACTATCTCAAGCATTTCTTCAGTAGACAAGCATCCCTATAGTGCCTATAAATTCCTATAGGTTTTGTCCTTAGAAATCGAATATCTGATTAAAAATTCGCAGTGTTTGGTGCTACCCCGTGATTGGTGATGCCCCAGTTTCCCCTAATTGCTAGAATTAAAGAAAAGCTTACAAAAAGCAGGGATGCAAAGTTACTCACGGAGTGCAAAATCACCCATATCTAATGTGATGGATATATTTACAACTTAAGGCGAGAGACTACTTAACGTAATTATAATCAAAATAATGATTAAATTACATTTTCTTTAGTTTCAGTGTGAAACTGATAGAAATTAAGTCTAATTATTATTTATTATAAAAAATGATTTGTTGGATAAAATCTTCGACTAAAATCCAATTTTACATGTTGCGGAAAAACGTATTCTTTCAAACTTACAATTTCATGAATATATTGATAAATAAGAATATTCAGAATAATTGTCTAAAATTGTTATCTGAGGATGTTTTTCTGACCCCGAAAACTAATGAAGAAAAATTAGGAAATTCTGATTTTCGATATAAACAATTTCGGAAAAAATTACAAAACATCATTCTCTTAACTTTTTTGAAAACTAAATTTGTCTTGAAGGCCATTAGTAAACCCGGTATAAATAGCAGAATTTTGGACAAACCACTAATCCAGTATTAGAAATCAATAAAACACTTTTTCGAAAAAGTGAAAGAATATCACATAATTTATTCTTATTTTTGGTGAGATTAACTATCTTGGAGATAAATTTCAGACAGTAAATGAATAAAAAATTATATCAAAGACAAATAACCATAAAAAGGTAAATGATAGAGTAAATTAATTAGCACACAAAATTGTGAAGAAAAATTTAATAAATTATGATAAATTAAGCTAATTCAAAACCTGCTCCAAGTGGAAATTTTTCGCTACTCCAAATGGAAACGTCATTGTTTTCACGATAAATACAGTACTAAATTATTATATTTACATATTTTCTATACCACAGTTTCATTATTTAGTTCATTTTGCTTCAAATAAAGCGAAAATCCATTCATATTCATAAATTTTAATTTGTTAATTTCTCAGAAAAATTTAAAAGTGTAACTTTTCACCGTCGAAATTTTCATAGATCGACCATGTTTTCCAATGAAAAACACAATGAGGTGACTGTTGTTTATTCATTTTGTTTAACATTTATGTCATATTTCTGGCTAATTTTGGTTAAGTTAAAGTGCTAATCTTTATTGTTAACGGTACGTGAAGTTTTCAAATGAAATAATTACCTATTTCGTGAACAAAAAGGGTTTTTTTTTTAAGTGTCTGCAAATGCTTCAATAGGAAACTCCGGAAATACGATTTTTTGGAGAGATTTTCTTATTGTTTTAGCTGGAAAAGGAGAAAATACCAGGTATAAGATCAAATCCTGCACTCAGGAGCAACTCAAAAAGGTTTTGGAAGCCTTTCGTCGCGATTTCACTTACACTGTTTGTCTCCAATTAGAAACTTTCCCTTGTCCCCATTTGGATTCATTTATATCCAGTAGTAGCATCTTACGCTCGCGTATTTTTCTTGTATTTAAGAAGTTTTCAAATTATATCTAAACAATTTTCACTGAATAGTAATATTCTAGAAGAGTCAAGGAGCAAATTTATGTAATTCTCTTCAGAAAAAATATGAACTTAATGTGTTGAATCTTCTGTCAAAGTTAAATCGTCTGGAAATGGTTTTGAATTAGGACATTTACCCTAGAGGACGTAAATTTTTCCATTTTAAAAAGTTCTTAGAAATTTTATCATATAATAAATTATTTTTATGTTATTAAAATTTTCTTAACTTAGGTATATCATGTATCCATATCGAAGAACTGTACAAGAATAAAAAGTTATTAGTAGGTACTTTACATAAATAGTTTTTTTTTTAGTAATGCGAAACGAGAGATGGAAAATATATTTCTTTGATACTAAAATAAAAGTATAAATAAATAATATTACATATATTATTTAATTTTTTTAAATAATTAATATAGTTTTGAATTCTTTCTTGAAGAGGAATAAGATATAAGATATTATTCAAAAGAAAGTATTTAAATATATCAAAAGTCATAGTAGTTAAGTTTTTGCTTTTTATTTTCCTTGAATATAAAATGATAAAAGTAGTGAAAATCGTGGGTGAAAAGATGAAATAAGTGCTGAAAATGCTGAAAGTGCTGAAAGAAATTATTTAGTTCGACTATTCAAACGAAATTCAAAGAGATACCTTCACATGCAGTCTTCATAAACTTTCTGCCTGATAATGATAAGTATAGTTACGATAAAATACTATTCTATTGCATAATTTAGCACCATTCTCCTCCTTGTCTCTTTCCCTTTGACCGGAAAAATTCTTTATGTGGTCGAGCGTCCCTTGTACAACCCCAAAGCCACCCAAAGCTCCATCAGGTGTCTGCTCTGAAGGAGTGTGTGTGTTTCCCAATGGTAGTTTCCATGGTAATCTCTTACCCCTTATCCCCATCCTCAATTACAAAGGACAAAGCACTTCTCCGGAAGGAAATCTCACTGGAGAGCTTTTCCACTCTCACATTTGGAGAGAATTCTCAGATTAGCATTGAAGCTGAACGCCCAACAATTTCTTGTTCAAGGATTTTGTTTTTTCCTATTCCTAGTGGAGAAAAATTATGCGTGAAAAGGTGCTATTAAAATCCTGGGGAGTGGAAAGTGTGAACGAAAAAGTGCGTATTACGGCTATTTCCTTTGTAACAAGGTGGGCTTCTAACTATGTAAAGACCGATTTCAATGTATTAAATCTAAATTAAGTATTTAAATATAATCCGATTATGTCGAATCCGTACTTTGTAGGAATACGCTTTAACACGAATATGAATTTCCCTTAAAAATCATTTTTTTTATGTACGTAATTATAAACGTTTCGACTTACGGTTTTTATTGCACTTTGATACATTACTCTCTCGTCCATCATATAGGAATGGTACAAGATTGTATTCTCCGAAAAAATGTGATGAAGTCCAAGTGAAGCGCAGCAGCAAATTTTCTCTATTGTACGTGATTTTCTTCCAAATTCGTAACTTGATGAAGATATTTGTTGATCTGTCCTCGAAATGTCGTCGTGAAGGATTAAAGTTGAAAAATTAAAAGTAGTCTATTTTTCCGTGCGATATGCCATTAGATCGTAAATTAATTTCAAAGAAAATTGTCCTAGCGCTTCCTGACTAAGACATAGATAATAAAAAAAAATTAAAGTATTAAAGTAAGTGTCAGGTCTAGTGAAATCTTGTAGGAAAACTGATAGGCCTGATAAATTCGAAAATCGATTTACATACTTCAATATCGAATATTAAAAAAAAATATACCGCAATAGATGATGAAATGAACACGGATTTGACCTTTGACTCCTTTTCCTTTATTTTCCTTTATTTTATATTTTTTCTATATTATTATTATAGAAAATAAAGGAGAAGGAGTCAGAGGCCAAATCAGTGTTCATTTCTTCATCTATTACGGTTTATATTTTTTAGATATTCGATATTGAAGTATGTAAATCGATTTTCGAATTTATCAGGCCTATCAGTTCCCCTACAGGATTTCACTAGACCTGACATTTACTTTAATAATTTTTTTTTATAATGTATTTCTATCTATGTATCCAATCTATTGACCGTAAATTATATAATAAACCGTAATGTTTGATGTGTTTGCATATTGATAGTTGAACTTTCGAAATTTTAAGCAAGCAAATAAAAGGCGACCGGTTAAGTGAATCGAGCTAAAAAAGTTTCGAAGTCCTTAGCCTAATTGAACTACATGCTCGATGTTTATTAATCGATTTTGTTTTTTTAATAGCATTTCTAATTCGTATTAAATCAAAATGATAAGTATCAAGTCAATTAGCGGAATACATGGATTTTTAAAGCTAAATAATCAATTTAAAATTGATTAATAAAAATGTTTTTATATTAATTTCATTCATGCTACTAAGCAAATAAAAAAGGACACTGAAATAATATTTAATTAAATTTTAAAATTAAAAGTTTAAAAAATAGCAAAGGGCTATACAAAAGCATTCAATTTTTGGTGCAACTTTTACCATATTTTTCTTTGTAAAATAATATTTGATGAAAGAAATAAAAAAAAACATGAATTTTCTAGCTAATCTACACTAAAAAAGTGTACAAAATTTCTATAAAATCGGTACATTAATTTTTGAAAAATTGTTTTCATTGACTAAGAAACCAAGTTTTGGGAAAAGATGATTAAGTCTTCCAGCAAAAATTTCTGCTATAGGGTAAAAAATAGGGTAGCTATAAAATTTAAATGCTATAGGTTAAATTTCCTAATTCAAAACCACTTCCAGACGATTTAACTTTGACACAAGATTCAACACATTAAGTTTATATTTTTTCTTGCTCCTTGACTCTTCTAGAATGTTACTGTTTAGTGAAAATTCTTTAGATATAATTTGAAAACTTCTTAAATACAAGAAAAATACGCGAGCATAAAATGCTTCTATTGGAAACAAATTAATCCAAATGGAGACAAGGGAAGTTTCTAATTGGAGACAAACAGTGTAAATGAAACCGCGACGAAAGGCTTCCAAAACCTTGTTGAGTTGCTCCTGAGTGCAGGATTTGTTCTTATTCCTGCAGGGGAATTCTGTAACACTCTGGCAATGCCATATGACAAATTGAATTCGAATCTTAGGAGAGCTTTTTCGAAAATACGATTCTGTAGCCGTGATATTGCCATTTCAGCTCGCGTGGCATTGTCAGAAGTCACATATTTGAGATTTCTTGCAATTTAAATGACAGTGAAATGTTGTTAACAACTCAACCAAGACGTACTGTATTTTAATAAAATCATCAAGTAAAGGGATTTCATTAAAAAATCAATGAATTGCATTTTCGAATTCATATGATATGACAAAAAAAGCTCGATTGGCATTGTCACGTTTCGAACTCACGCGTGACAATGCCACGAAAATTACAGAATTCCCCTACTGGTCTTTTCTGCTTTCCCATTTAAAACAATAAGAAAATCTCTCCAAAAAAAAGATATTTCCCGGGTTTTATATTGAAGCATTTGCAGACACTTCAGAAAAATCATTTTTGTTCACGAAAGCGGTAATTACTTCATTTGAAAACTTCACGTACCGTTAAAAATAAAGATTAGCACTTAATTTAACCAAAATTAGCCAGAAATATGACATAAATATTAAACAAAACGAATAAACAACAGTCACCTCATTGTGTTATTTATTAGAAAACATGGTCGATCGATGAAAAATTCAATGGTGAAAAGGTACACTTTTAATTTTTCTGAGAAATTAACAAATTAAAATTTTGAATATGAATGGCGATAAACAATGACGTTTCCATTTGAGGTAGCGAAAAATTTCCATTTGAAGCAGGTTTTAAATTAGCTTAATTTACCCTATTTCCTAGTTTTATTTCAATTGAATTAAAATTTTAGGAAATTATTTTTAAAATAAAAAAGGTTTCTAAAAACTTTAAAACGCATGTAATTTTCTAAACTCAACATATCTCTGGTAAAATACTTTATAGTTAGTTGAAATTCATTCAATTCTGTTTAGTTTATCATATCAATTGCAATTTAATAGTACAGTCAACCCCAAAGATAAGCCCATAGATAAGCTTATAGTAGTTGGTATCACAAGTAACCTTGTCTGCTTATAGCTCAAAATGTTTATAAATCCGACTTGAAATTAAATTTTCTAGAAAAAAACATCGTTTTGAGTCTGAAAAACGGACTGAGTAAATTTTTGACAGGATCTTTTAATCTAAGATTTACCTCAAAATCGAATATGTGATTATTTTTTTTTAAAGTATCTTTTAGTTTCCATAAATTTATCTAGCTCAATCATATTTTTTATCCTCTCTAATTTACCTAATGTTCTAACTAAAAACCTAATTGAAACAGAAAATTTAATTTTTTTTTTAAATCGCACTAAAATTAAAAGAAAAAATAATTTTAGACTAATCTAAAAGCCGCAGAAGTTAACACCTGCA
Organism: Phlebotomus papatasi; assembly: GCF_024763615.1. Taxonomy (NCBI): domain Eukaryota; kingdom Metazoa; phylum Arthropoda; class Insecta; order Diptera; family Psychodidae; genus Phlebotomus; species Phlebotomus papatasi. The sequence continues at coordinate 18,389,522 of NC_077223.1, read as the reverse complement.
TGGAATTACCTGTTTCAGCGACAAGGAAAATGTTAAAAGTGCTCCTCAAAATACTTCAATGAATATTCTCTCACTCTTGGAAAACTTCCCCTCTGAACTTGATTCTCATTTTCCAACCAGTCTCATTTTTCTCTCATTCTCTCTCAATGTAAAATCGTCTGGAGGGCAAATTCGTGCGCTCAAAACGGGCTCAGCTGTCGTCCAGAAAAGACGTGATTTTGGTTCTTGAAGATCTCGTGAGAAAATTCCACTCTTGACCTGTGACATAAATTTTTTCAGTGTTTTGTCGCGAAAATTGTGCTTTTAGCTTTTGTGAAATAACAAAAGGAGAATTTTCAAGTGGCTCAGGAGTTTGTCAATTGGATTTTCTTAACAATTGAATTTTAACTTGTAAGTTATGCCATTATTGTCTTTTTGATAGAATAATTCACTTGTGAATTTTCATGGGATAAATTGACCTTCCTTATACGTAAACAACACAGCTAAGAGTTTTCCTGTCAATTTTCATTTAGGTATTGGAGGGTGGTGGATGGTGGTGTGTAGTGACGGATAATTTTATGAATTGACACGATTATTATCTCAATTTATTCTTTAAGGAACATTAAAGTGGAATTCTTAATTTTCCAAACAATAAATTGTCTCCAATTTTCAGTCGTAGGTATTTATGTGAAATAAATTACGTGTGGTATTATAGTAGAAAAGTATACAATACATTATGATAAAAATGTGAATAATAATGGTCGAGGAGTTTTTCAAGGAAGCCGAGGTTACTCGTTATCGCTCTTCACTCGCATACTTATGTACATAATACGCAGTTGAGCTATTAATATCAAATAAGGATTTGATGACTTTCTATCAAGTTCATTAACATGTCGTTTTCTTTAAATGCTCTACGCAACGCATAATATCTTTACACGTAAGAAGGAAATTTTAGTTTTGCTCGCCGGATTTTAAATAAAATGCTAATATCTAAATTTACGTGAAAATAATTCCATCAAGTTAAATTTTCGCAATAACCCTTTCTTTAAAATTGTTCACATAAATGTATATCGATCATTTGATATTCCAGAGACACAAGTTACTCAAAAAGCATTATTCTAATTAATTTTTCTTTCTCTCTGTGTTTGAAAATTATTGTCAACAGAAAAGATTAGGGTTGTGGCATTACTTACTGCCTATCCGGTCATATGGCCCTCTTGCAGAACCCTTCTATTTTTGTCACAAAATAATTTAGAAGAACCACAAAATTAAGAATATTTAATGTCCTATCCGTCCTATCATAATATATCAAATATTCTTAATTTTGTGATTCTGTTTTGTTGAAAAACTTGAATTTTTTTGCGATGATACTCATATTATTATATCACTTAATTTATTGTTTATTATATTTATATTAGATCTACTCCTATATTACTACCATATTTTATTCCCAAAACTTCAATTTGTTCGTCAAAACTACCGCATAAGGAAAAGAAAACTTACAAAATACGCTTTTTTCTTGCTTAAACATGAAGGTGGGGCAGTTTTACATAGTTCAATCAAGACTCTTTTATAATTTGTATGCATATTAACTATGTCACGTTGGTGTCATAAAAGTATTAGCAATCTGAAAATTCATTAATGGTTCCATTTCGAGACAAAAATTAACCAAAAAAATTATAAAAATAAAAATAATGTTTTTCATATATGAAACTGTCCCACCCTCAACTAGGTCAATACTCTCCGTAATGAAAAACAAACTCTATTTACTCATACAGCGAATATTGTACTCAAATTCCAATTTAAGGCTAAGAGGTTAGACTTTTGGAGATAGGGGAATGTAGGCAGGCTTCGCACGTGTGAGCTTTCGAAAGATGCGAATTTTCTCTTTATTTCCAAAGAGTTGGTTCCGCATTTGATAAATTAGCCATAAGTTAAGTATTTATGAACCTTATGTTCATTGTGAAAATAGGCAGCCAAGCCCTTCTTTCCTACCTTCTTTCCTAGGATCACAAATAGAAAATTGGCCCAAAATGGGTAATTTTGATTTCTCATAGTTAAACTCATTTCTAGAAAAAATGACTTACACAGTGGATGATGAGTATACTTGAGATGATATTTACGTAATAATTTTTTGCATCGGAGGGAAATTATTTTCACGGTGGCGGAAAATTCGCAAGTACTACACTGTGTGTGGTTTCAAACACTGAATGTGTGAGCGTTCGTACACCCATCAGGCAACTCCAGCTTAAAAATCATAACCTCACTAAAGCCTCACAAGCCACAGTGAGACATTCGTGGTCATTTCCTCTTCGACAGGCGTATAGTCGTCCATGAGACGACGGCGACGGTTGTGAGAACCGTGTGAACATGTTCATAGTCGATTTTTCGATACATTCATTTTGAAGAAAAAGCAGTGCTCCAGAAAATGTGAAAAAAGGTGTTTTAAAGATCTTCTTTTAGTGCAGTGATAGTTTCACTATTGCAATTCACTGTCCATTTTACAGTTTAGTCAGAAAAAATTCCTGAATATGAAGCACGAAAAAATGTGCGAAGCCTGCCTACATTCCCAGGGGCATATCGTACCGAATTAAATGTGACAGGGCCATAAGTTACATAAGCTAAACTCGTAATAGAAAATCATTCTTCTGCCCTTTTGCATATCGCACCTTTGAACTGGCGTATGCCGATTTTAGTTTAATTTTCAGGAGATATCTTTAAAAATTGATTTTCGTTATAATACGTATTAAACATTCAAAATTATTGTTATATTTGATTCTATTAAAATAAGAATACTTATGAGAGTCGAAATTTAACTAGCCTAAAATTTTGTTATTTAAGGAATTCAAAAAGTGAAACGTCACTATTAGGGAAGACGGGCAGAATTAGCCACACAAAATTAAGTAGAGGGATGTTATAGTTTGCCTTAGAAGGAAGATTGAAGAAACCACTGCTAACTTGCTCTTTTATTCATTGAAATATGTATCAGTCTGATACAAATATTTTCTTTCAAATTATACGCAATGGATAATTTCATTTGCTGGTCAATCTGCCCCGGTCACTTCTATAATAAAATTGACAAATTGACAAAATGCATAATAATAATAAATAATAAATGCACAAGAATGTAAAATGGAATTATGAAAAATATTTTCAACAAAAACATTTATTTACTTGCGAATTTGAAAATGTTTTAAATGAGTAAGGGGAAGGCTTTCAGGCTTCGTACATTTCGTATTTTTCCCATATTTCTTTAACGAATCTAACCTAGTTTTCTTCAGAAAATGTGTAACTTAAGATTGTTTAATTATATTGCTATAGATTGGTCAGATTTATTAAAGGAATATGTGGAAAATAAGAAATGTGCAAAGCCTGAAAGCGCTGAAAGCGTTCCCCTATGTACCACAGTCAAGTTCTTCAAATTCAAATGATGGTTGAACTCAAAATGCTTTTATGTCAAATGAATAAAAGTCAAGTTTCTCAGATTCGATTTGTGAATAAGAACCATTCTTCTTTATTGCTTCCTGCGATATTACCGTAAAAAAGAAAAAAAATAAGCCACATCGAACGTTTGTGAAAATATATTGGCACTTGAGCTTCTAGGTCTAGAGTCAGAGAAAGTAGAATCCCTGGATTTAGTGGAAATGAGAGCAACGAGGTTCATATTAGAAATTGCACGATAAAAGGCTTCAAAAGTAAAAGGAAAAACTTGTATATTCCCGTATTTGTATATTGATCTTTTAATATATATTTTTTAATTTAAAGTAGTTAATCTCATATAAATGTCGTTAATTATTTTTTAATTACGGTCGAATTCAAGGATTGAAAAATATTATTTGTACTATTGTTTTTTTTATATTATTTGTAGATTATCTTTATTCAAAGTGAGATTGTAAAGAATCTCAACTGACCTCATAAGATAGAAAAGAATCCTATTCGTCCTTTGACATTTCTAGTGAAATTACAAGAAGAACTAGGCCTGTAAAAGTAAAAATACAGTGATGGTAACTGAATAGAATAGGAACATCTTTAACTTCAGAAATTAATTATCCGGCAATCTACACAGAAAAAAAAATATTTTGTAAAAATGTTCGTAAATGTTTGTGAATTTCTGGGGGAGTTACGAAATGCTCGTGAATCGTATAACCCCCAAATCTGTTCGTAAAAGTTTGTACTTTTTTCACAAAAATTTTTCGTAACATGATCACTTGAAAAGCATTTTTTGTACTTTTACAAACAATTTATTCGTAAACACACAAAAAATGTTCGTAAAATTTTGTCATTTGTTCGTAAATGTTTGTTTTCCTGTCGAACATTTTACGAACATTTACGAAAAAATTACAAATTTTTACGAACAAATGTTTGTAAAAGTACAAAAATGCTCATCAAATGATCATGTTACGAACAATGCTTGTGAAAAAAGTACAAACTTTTACAAACTTGTTTGTGGGTTATACGATTCACGAGCATTTCGTAACTTCCCCATAGGAATTCACAAACATTTACAAATATTTTTACAAAATATTTTTTTCTGTGTAAAGGAAATTTGAACCCGGGACATTTTCATTTCAGAGCAACCGTTTTACCCGTTTTACCAATTAAACCATTATGTTCCTACAAAGGAATGAAATATTCAGTGTTTAGCTTCGATAAATAGTAGAAACGAATAGGGGAAACTGGGGTACCACTGAAGCCTGATTTTTGTTTCTAAACTATTGGGACTACCTCGAGCATTTCTTCAGTGGTAAATAATCCGTATAATTCCTATAAATTTCTATAAGTCTTGTCCTCAGAAGTCGATCTGATTAAAAAAATCGCAGTATTTGGTGCTACCCTGTGTATGGTGGTGCCCCAGTTTTCCCTATATGAAGTAGGAAATTAATTACTATATTGTTTCTATGTAGGATGAAGAACATTTGTTATTTTCGATAGGTGAGGAAATAAATGAAAATCCATAACAATTGTCTCAGGAAATTTTCACTGGAAATTCATTTTATCGAATTTTTCTCATTAAGTAGAGAATTGCAAGAGAAGAACTAGAGAATATGACAGATAGTGATATAATTTAATTAGGAATTTATAATTGAAAAACTCAAAGTGGAAAATGTCAGTTTTCATTTTCTTAATCAAATTAAACTATCTGCTGATTAATTACGTTACTCATTCTTCAACAAATCCATAAGTTTTACACTCTAATTCAATTTTTGTTGACAATGAAAATTCATGTTAAATTTAATCACAAATGCGATTTATCGTTAATTTGCGTAATTGGTAGCCAAATGCAACAATATTGAAAATGTTACTATCTGACATTATAGTTGTTTTTCAAAATAGACATTATCATTAAATTATGTTACGTGTAGTAGACTACAATAAACTTTGGAATTTGTTAGTTTTGCTTATGCAAATTTACGGTATATCCTGTTATTTCCTCTTGTTTTTAAACGTTTTTTTTTCTGTTTATACGTATGGTTAAAAAAATGTTGAGGTGCTATGCGCAAATATGGCAAAAGGCTTTCTTTTCCTCTCAATCATAAGAAGAGTTTCTCTCACATTGACCTCCCTCTGTTTTTCCTCCAGAACCCAGAAATAAAAATATTTGCTGACTTTGTTTGGTCAGACACAAAATAATTGCAAGTAAATTTTCCAACGGATGCCACAATAAATTACATGGCCATAGCAGAAAATAGGAAACGAAAAAAAATGAGAGAGAAAACGGCGGTAATTGTTGAACGCTTCTTATATAAATTTATTGGTTCGGCAGGCGAAAAGTGAGTGCGTCGTGTGATCATTTGTGAATAAATCATGAGGATTTGTGCTTTTAGACGTAATTTAATTTAGAGCGTTAAAATTTTACTTTCGGATTATAAAGGATTTTAGCTAAATGGTAGAAGACTTTGCTGAGAAGCAGGATTACATTTCGCAATTTATCTTGTAAAATGCTGAAATAGTCTTTCACTTCATACTTCACTAAACTTTCTTTTATCGTTTCTATCCTGAAATTACTCTTTTTGAAATAATTCAGATATTTCAAAAATCAAAAATATAACTGAATAGGGGAATGTAGGCATGTTTCGCGCAGAGTGAACCTTCAAACGATGTGAATTTTCTCTTCGTTTGCAAAGAGCTGACTTACCATTTCTCATCTCGTCTCATGAGCTTAATAATTATCTATCTTATAGCTAAGAAAAGACGAATTAGCTCTTTGTAAACAAAGAGAAACTTTGCGTTGTTTGAAGGTTCACTCTGTGCGAACCATACCAAAATTCCCCTATAGGGGAATCTACGCTACCTTCGGGCGAGTCAAGCTTCGGACAACTAATTTTTTCTTATGTTCTTAATGGATTTAATACACAGCTCTTTTCTGGAAATTTGAGGCATTGGATCAGCTATTAAAATATAATATTATAGGGTAAGTGTGCCAAATTTCGGCATAGTTGCATGCAAGCGTTAAAGTTTCAAGTTTGAAATGTAATGTTTTAAATACAAATAGATTTTTTTTTATTCTTTCTTTTGTAAGAGTGTTTCTTGGAACCTTGTAAAGACTTTACCGTCTTTATTTACTCTAAAATCATTCTTAATACATTTTAAAATGAATAAAAATATAGACATAGCTTTGGTGCCCTATTTCGGCCACCTTTATTCTCATAGTACCTTGCCCTTCGGGAATTCTTCCAATATCTTTTTCACGTCATCTTGTTTGTCGAAGCTACATTTTTTGTTATTCTTTTTCATTGTATAGTCTCTAGAGTACGTAAAATCTAAAAGTTCATGGAAATTCGAGGAACAAAAAAGGTGGCCGAAATTGCAAGCTGACCGGAATTTGGCACACTTACCCTAATGGGCCTAATTAATTTATAACACATTGGAAAAAATGATTTGTGCGAAGCTTCAGTCGTCCGAAGGTAGTGTGCTTTCCCCTCAATAATGAGTTATTATCGATCGATTTTTTTTTTAATTTTATCTTTTATAAATCATTCTTCTTAACTGATTAAGAGTGAATTTTTGATTTTTACTTAAAAAAAAAACTATTAATAAGTGATATGTGTTACACTTCCCTTGAAGTAGGAGCAACAAATAAAATTATACAATAGGAAATAAAAAAAACTCGTGTTTTGTTGTATTTGCCCTTTCATTTTATGTGATTAACGAAATTATAGTTCTGTCTATAAATATGAGCACTGGAATTTTAGTGTGACTGCAAATAGCGAGATAGGAATCTTATCAGCGTCCAGTTGTGTAATTTAGTGCTTTGGTTAAAGCGTAGAGAGTATACGTCACAAAAGCACACACTAGGGGAGAAAAGTTCAGTGGATCAGAATATAAGCAATTACATTAGAAGAACTATTCTTTTTCAACCCTCCGCATTTGATGTTTCTTCGACATACTTGATTTTCTTTATCTTAATTTTAGTTATAATAGCTAGGTCTAAAAGAAATGCTGAAAGAAAATTGCTAGAACGCTTTAACGCTTCTCGGTTTGCTTCTCTGTCAAGCATATCATTAATTTTCCTCAGGATTTTTTTTATATAATACATATTAATTAATAGGAACTTATGTTCAGTTTCAAATCCTTCATAAATTGTCCTCAATACAGGTTAAATTATTGAAAAAATTATAGTATTTAATGTCCGATGTAATAGTGATAACTTCTTCTCAAAACAGTGATCAACTTTACAAAAGAAATCCCATATTTTTTTCGATTGAAAAATTTAGGTCACGTCCAATTTGGAATAATTACTAGTTGAGATTTTGTTGAGAAAACAGTTCAGCCAAAATAAGGACCATCCATGTCTTTATGCCTCTGGCATAGGGTGAAAAGAACACCTATTGACACTTTAAGAACTCGTGTCAGGACTTAGTGACACCCTACTCTTTACCATTTGGAACACTTATCCTTATCGAAAAACGCAGATTAATGAAAAAACGTTATATTATATTATTTAGATTTTATTGGATGCATTAAATAAATTTCAACATTTTGACAAAAGTGTCAATAGGGGTTCCCTGTCGAAGAGGTGTTCCTTCGACCCTACCCTTTAGACCTCTTATCAAACATTTCACGTATGTCTATTTCACTCTTTCGCTTTCAAAATCAGATTGAACTATAAATTGAATTCGTTACGACGTTCAAAAAAAGAATAACAGTTAGAAAAAGTGGGATAGACATATGCAAAACGTATAAGAAAGAAAGGGATGTGAATTACGATTAAATGACATTTTTCTGATCTCAAAGGACACTGCTCTGCAAATTTAAGCTACATCTCTTCATCCTTTAACAACGACTGGAACACCGGAGTTTCATAAAAAAATGATTTTTCCTGAATATATAGGAGAAAGTGCCCATGCTTGATACCATTTAAAGCTTCGTAATGACTAAATTTTCTATGTTTTACAATATATGTGTGACAGCGCAACCATATTTTAAAAACTATGGAAAAGTGGTCAGTTTTTAAAATATATTGCGGAAAAATTTAGTCATTACGAAGCTTCCAATGGTATCAAGCATGGGCACTTTCCCCTAAAGTTACTTCATTCTAAAGTTTATACGTAATCACAAAGTAAAAGGTTTTAGGAATCTATGATAGTTTTGGCAAATCTCAAACTACTTTTTATACAATAAATATTTAAGCTTAAAAGTGAAGAATTTTCAAAATCTTGATTCAAATGATGAATTAATTTTATTATATTTTTTTATATTAAAATTTTTTGAAGCTAAAACCTTTTGGGTCTAGAAACTACAATAACTATACAAAATATTTTTCACAAGAACGAAAATTATTATTCATTTTGTTATTATCAGAAAATATAATATATTTTTGGGTTATTTTATTGCTTATTGTCCAATGCTTAAAGGGTTAAGGAGTTACCTGTGTGACGAGGATAAAAAAAACACTGCATTTTCGAAAAATATTTATTTCAAAATTTTTTAAAATTCATCCATTGCAACCAGATTTCCAGAAACGTTTTTGAAAAAAAAATTATGCGATGGACAAGATTACTCATAGCCAGATTCATCCAGTGAGAGAAATCCGAAAAAGTTAAAATAACATTCCGAAAATGTTTATTTTACCCTGCAGTAATGACCCGAAATCGAAGTAAATATTATGATAAATTGGTGTATTCGGGGTTAAATGGATGAAATTGGCTCGACGCGATTCTTTACCCCCAAAATTCAACTCACAATTGAATTTTCACGCATTCCGAGTTGCAAGCACCCCGAGTTGCACGCATTTCGAGGTCACCTGTAAAGAATCTCAGCTACCATAAGCTTATCTGGGCTTATCACTGGTTTTATGATAAAATAGAAAATAATAAAACAGAATAAGTAATTAGCAAGAGAATTAGGATTATAGAATACACGAAATTCATTAACTTTTTATCATTTCGTTGTTAATTTTATTCTTTTTATTATCCGCTATTTAATTATTTTCAGTTGAATGGGTTAATTTTCAGATAATGGCCAGCGCACAATAACTTTTGTTTAGTAAACATGTTTTTGAAATTTAAATGAGCATGAGTGAGATCTAGTCATCTCGCTCATTCTCATGGGAAATTTTGAAAACATGTTTACAAACAAAAGTTATTGTGCGCTGGTCATAATTCATTACAAAATTGAATCTTTAAATTTACATATGAAAGCTAATTTTTCTGATAACGATCCTTAGAGAAGAACTTTTTGAAGCATTTAAACTTTAATTTCTTTAAGCTGTTTTTGATTTTCAAAGGAAAGCATTACAAGTTTTACAAATCCGTAAATATTTTGTGGTAAGCTCTAAATTTATGAAGCGGTTTCAATGTGAAATTATGAATAGGAATTCCTAAATCTTAACACGAAACATTCAAGTAAGTCTTTAAGCTCTTGTTAACACAGAATTTGATAGTAACAGGCTTATAGTCTGAGAATTATGATAAAACAATACCTAGTGGCAAAGATTTTACCCCCATCACTGACAATGCGAGTCAGGTCATATATTCCGTGCTCTGAAATATTTTTTCATATTGTTTGAGTAATTCGTGCTGCAAAATAAACTTTAAGTACATAATAACAAATACGATGAAAGCTTTTTCTCATCCAATTTTATGTTAATCGGTTTATAACAGTTTATCAGTTCATTAAATGCTTATAACTTAAGAGATGCGTGATGAAAATCGAAAAATACTTGTTAAATATTACTTTTTAAGTCAAACAGTTAAAAATTTAATAATTTGTCAAATAAATTAAAATACTTTTCGTCGATCATTAATTATACTTTAAAGGAGACCAGGGCAGAATTAGTCAGCAAATGAAATATTTTATTTATTCCGTATAGTTTGTAAAAAAAGTGTATCATGCTGATAAATATTTCAATGGAAAAGAAGGAAGGCGTTTATTTGGAATAAATAGTGGTTTCCTTATTATTCTTTCTATGTGGCAAACTATAACATTCCACAGGCATTGTGTAATTCTATCCATGGCTAATTCTGCCCCGTTTTTCCCTACATATATTCCTACTTCGATTTACACCACTTTCAAACTCAAATTTTGAAGAGTTCAAAAGAACTTATTAAAATTTTCCATATTAACAGGAAATACAGGTTTAAATCTTTTATAAAAATTTAAAATTCAAAAAGTTACACAAAAATCTACCCCTAGTGGCGGGGCATCGAGGCATAGTAACCTAAAGTCGAGGAGTTGTACGTTAATTTCCAGCAATAAAAAGGGTTTCATTTTATTTCACAACTTTTTTTAAATACCGGAAATTTGTGGAAATGTAGGGAAAAAATTAAAATTGTTTCCCCGGAAAAATAAACTGGAGGAAGTCCCCATATGAGATGAGAGTAAATACTTCATGGAATTATATGGGGAATTTTCACTCTATTCTCCATCGATTTTTCCTACACGATGAGTATGACAGTTGAATTACAATGAAGGTTTCCAGCGAGAGTTCCCTGAGACAATTGTCATGAATTTTCATTTATTTCCTCACCCATACCAAGAATGCCGATGTCCTTCATTGTGGAAATTCATGGTTGCCGAGAGCTTTAATTTTCAGCCCATGGATTTTCATCCTTTTGTCCACAACTTTCCTTTATTATTGGAATCTAAAAGCACATCCTCCTCCTCTAAATTTATTAAACTTTTCAATATATTTTCACAATGAAATTCCATATCCGATGAAAATCCAAGAAGCTGAATTTGCCAGGAAATTTTTTCACGCATATTACATTTTTCAAACAATAAAGAAAGACTAACAATTCCTCAATTTTTAGATAGAGCATTTTTATTCTATTTATATACCACAAGGGACATTTTTACAAATTTCCGAGGGAATTCATACTGCATATTAAATTAGATTAAAACTTTTATGAGATACAATGTGACTAATTGCAGAGAAAGTTAATTAATTAAGGTATTTTGTTACATCATTTGTTCACAATGCATCAGCAAAATAAGTTTTCTTCACAATATTTTTATATTGACTTAAAAAGTAATATTTGACTTCATAAACAAATTCCTCGTTAAAGAATTAGAAAGTACAGATTACATTTTTCGTCGTATGGCGAAACTCTAAACATAATCTATATTAAAAAAAAACACGGCTCTAATAAAACTTATATTATAGTCTCATAAATGAATCTTAGGGAATGCAGACAGAGCAAAAACTTTCTAAAAGTAATTATAAATATAACTGTAGAGCGTACGGCCTATTCGACACGTGTCAATTCAGTCAACGGCCGTCTCCTACCAATCCCAATCTTTTATTACCTTAATACGCCCAATTCCTACAATCCTTATAGATAATGAGGAATTTTATTTAGTGCTCTTTTTGTTCATGACAATTAGGGGAATGTTGGCATGGTTGGCACAGAGAGAACCTTCAAACAAAGCAAATTTTCTCTTTGTTTTCAAAGAGCTAGTTCGTCATTTCTTAGCCATAAGATATAAAATTATTAAGCTCATGAAACGAGAAAGATTCCCCCGGAAAAGCTATGCAAGCCATTGTGAGAAGGCGTCGACCTCGAGGCAGACCTATAGGACGAGGTGGCTGAATAAAATTCAGAATGTTGCCTTGGAACGCCTTGTGATCGAACCCGAACATCTTCTTGAATGTGAACCGATAAGACCCTATGACAAAGGAAGAAATTACTTTTTCTGACCTTATAGCAAAACATAATCGTTAGAAGGCCGTAGGATGTTTTTTTTGGAACACCGGTGACCCAATTGCCCTTAAAGGGTTAAGCGGTCTTCTGACCATAGGTTTATCCCAAATCTCGAAGGTCTCAAAATTTTAAATAACAAACCAATTTTGTGAATTTTTCAGACTCTAATAAATAATTTCCCCTTAACCCTTTAACGACGAGACAGTTTTCGCTGACCGAAAATCAGCAATAAAAATGAAACCGATAAACAAAATCAGTAAAAGGTTTTATATCTAGCCTTAGAAAATCCATGAGAGTCTTATTCGGTGTATTTTTTACCTCTATGAGCAATAGGGACAAAAATAGCCTAAAAATTTAAGTAATTTTTCTGACAATACCAATAAATGATAATTTTCACTCTAATGAAAAATATTATGGTTGAGTATTGTAGTTTCTTTTTCCAAAACGGGTTTGCTTTAAAAAAAAATTGGAAATATAAAAAATAATTAAAATTAATTATCATTATGAGAATTTAAAAATTCGTCATTTTTGAGCTTAAAAATTTATTATATAGCAAATAGCTGGAGACTTCCAAAAAATATTCTAGATTCTTTCAACCTTCTACTTTGCTATTACGTACAAACATAAGGAAAAAATAACTTTAGATAGTCAGAAAAAATTATTTTATTTATGGGACACCTGTGTTCCAATCGTCCTTTAAGGGTTAATAATCTAATCCTTGATTAAAATTTTCCTGAAAATCTTGACTGATTAATATTTGAGGAGTCAAGCTTTATGGATGAGCAGGTTTGAAGCCCCTATTACAGCCCGTGCTGAATTTACCTGCTCGTATATTTTCTGTGGTGCCCTTTCCCCAATGCTCACCGGTTCCCATAAATTAAAAATTATTCTTTTTACTCATTTTTTTCTACCATTTCCTCAATGGGTGCGTAAAACGTAGGTCGGTACAAACGCACTATGTACAGATGTTTTTTCAGGGTTTTACGAGGGTTTTTTTTCTCTACTTTGCCAACCCTTCGCAACTACGCTGTTGGAAAATGTTTAACTTAATTTCATTTGAACTTAAATTCACTTTACTTGCATTTACAATGTGTAAAATGCAATCGATGATGCAGTATTGCATTCATTGAATCAAAAGTGTTTAAATTGACTAAATTTGGACAAATTGCATTGTCTATTTCTATTCAGATCTATATGTTCCAGTAGATCTAGGTCAATTCGAGCATGAATAATATGAAACATGTCCAATTTACTACTTTGTCATTCAGAAGGATTTCAATGATTTATACTCTGAGAATTTTAACCTGTTGTCTGTTACAACCTTCTTTTGCAAGAAAATAATTGACAAGTGCAAAGGATTTATACCTTGTCAATTTTTCAACGCACATCCTTTGTTTTTATACCACTCGATATTAATTACAAGCAAAAGCAATATGGTTCTTTTATAAATGAATAATAAATAACCTAGAGGCTTCATACATATAAATTTGAACTTTGGGAAAAAACGAAAATAATTTAACAACCACACCTATTTTCCTAATTGTCCCACAAACATTTATTCAATAGTTTCCCATATACTTTTCATTAAAAGTTGTGCTTTTTCCACTCAATAAACTTTTCATGTTGTTATTTTCAGATAGAAAAAAAATCCAGAAAACCTGGAACAATTCCAGAATGAAATACGTTTTGTTTTCTGGTATAAAGAGTTTTCAGTTAATTTTTCAGATAAAGAAGAAGTTCAAGTCACTTCGTTAAAAAAGTCCAATTTTATCAGCAAGAGAAAAGCTTTAATGTTTCAAGGCAAATAGTGTTTTTTTAAGGAAAGTCTCAAAGTACATTAAAGTAAATAGACTCTCTATTTTCAGTGAAAAAAAAATCTTTCTTCCTTCGCGAAATAATATTAATTGTCTTTCTGATCTCATGAATAGAGAATTTTTCGGATGTTTTGTCTATTTAATGTTTACAATAACATCCTACACATTTTCTTGCTTTCGTTTTTTCTACCGTTTTTCCTATCATCAACCACAATTTCTTTGTGGCTATCGCTCAACAGAGTTGAGGAAGTGGAAAATTATGAAAATTTGTTTACTAGAGAATATTAATGAGAAAAAATATACGAGAATGGGAGAATACCATATAATGTTGAGTAGAAATGAATTATGAACTGCGAACGAAAAGTTTGAATGTAGTAAAAAACATCTTTTGTCATGTTTTAATGTGTAAGGATGAGAGGATGGGGTAGGTCCACGAAGCTAAACACATTTTCACGATTTTTTTTTGCTAAATGTTTTGTTTTACTTGAGTTTTTAGGCTATCTGAAAATATAATACAACTGTAAAACAAAAGATTTATAATACGGTCAACTGAATCTTTTTGAACATTTGTCAAAGGGAACATATCTTTATTTCCGTTTTATAAATGGTAAGATATTCTTTTGGAAAAATTTAAACAAACAAATGAACAAAGACCTTCCAGTTAGAGTATTCAAAAAATATATAATGCTATATTTTCTATATGAAACATAATCCCACTTTCTCAATGGGCTAATAAAGAAACTTAAACCTTGAAAAAATTATAAATAACTTCTTATAAATGTTAATTGAGATTATTTTCATCCCGTAAAAAAACTGTACGAAACTCTTATTACATTTTCAGGAATAATAATATTTATATAGAATTCCTATCACCCTTATCTGCTTGTTATCTCACGATATTTCCAATATACATGAACAAGAACACCTCTTGAATTTTATGCCATTTACCTACCTCCTTGTTATTATCCTACATAGTGCTGAAGATCCGAAAAAAAACCTGATGATGTTCTCATTTATTATTTTATCCTTTGGTCCTCGATATGGTGCAAATTGAATTTGCGCAGAAGATGCTCCCTAGACCAAATGAGAAACCTGAAAGAATGTTATTAAGGAATTTTTGCTCCGTTGCTTTGTTAAGGTGATTGAAGAATTACAAAAGTCCTTAGAGGATAAATCATCTTCTAGATGGACCTATAAAACAAAGGGGAAAGTTCTATATAATAAAATCTTATGTCAGGGGAAAAAAAAGATTTCTTGCCAACGACGAACATTTCATTTATTACTTGAATAAAGCAATATCCCCTTTATTCTGAGACATTTTATTTTTAGTAGACCTTCTAAATGATTTCATTCTGGGGAGAATTTTGCGAACAATAACCTCAATTTTGAGATAAATCTTTAATCTTTAAATCGATTTATGACATAATCTTTTAATTTTAAAATTATAAATATCTGCTTTAAAGTACAACAAGCACAACGCAACAACCTCCACAACAATAAAGCTGAAATGATGGTTTAAATCTTTCTTACAATCCATTTTGATTTCAAGAAATTTTAAACTCTTAATCCATTAAAGACAACAGGGTCAAAAATTAGGTTTTAGAAAAAAATCACTTTTGTGAGTTTTTGAAGCAAGAAGACCGTAGAAAAAATTTTTTTTGGACACCGGTGTTCCGGTCAGGACCTTTTACTTAAAGGGTTAAATAAAAAAAATTTTAGTTAACCTTGCGATATGTAAAAGATCATTAGTCTTTAATTCTGAATTGGTAATATTAAATTTTTAGACTAACCCGAAAATTTTCAATACACAAGCTTAAAGATTTAAGTTAAACTTATAGTGTCAAAATTAAGAAATTAACTATTACAATTTTTTCTCAAAATTTTCTCATTTTAAGGTGCTCCTCATCAGCTTTAACATTCAGGGAAACCAAAAAAGTTCAAACATTTTCATTTCAATTTGTATAATTTATCAAGTTCATTGTATCTCAGCTTTAAGGTTTAAAGTTTAAAGCAACAATTTGACAAAGAAGCATACCTCTTAACACTTTAAAATTTAAATGGGTAATTTGTCGAATCGCTTTAAAAATCAAATCGCTTTAAAAGATCGATTTAAAGGTTTAAAGCTTAAACATTTATTTCAGAATTGAAGAATAAAAATGCAAAAATTATAAAGCTCTATTTATTAGAGAATTTATAGAATCTTCCTCATATTTATCTTAAATAAATTTGAGCTTAAATATTATGTGTATTTCATGTCGAACTTACCTATTTTTAGAAACTAGGGGAATGTTGGCATGGTTCGCACAGAGTGAGCCTTCAAACAACGCAAATTTTCTCTTTATTTGCAAAGAGCTAGGTCGTTATTTCCTAGCCATAAGATAGATCATTATTAAGCTCATGAAACGAGATGAGAAATTGTAAGTCAGGTCTTTGCAAACGAAGAGAAAATTCGCATCGTTTGAAGATTCACTCTGTGCGAACCATGCCTAAATTCCCCTAGTTACTGATTTTGATTTAAGTTCAAAATCTCCACTTCGACACAGTTAAAATGAATTTTATTCCATTTTGCCTTAAAGGCTTGAAGAAATTTAACACTTTGAAATTAAAGTTTTTACAGGAGAATATGATTTTTAATAAAACAAATGAATAAAAATTATATAACGAATGAGGTACGGTTTTTAAAAAATAAGTAGGGCAAAGCTTTCACGCTTCGCACACACTCTGACTTCGAACACTGCACATGTGTTAAGGTAAGATTCCCACCAAGTCTAATAATTTTCGTCTTTTATAAATAGGGGGAAGTCGGGTACGTTTTAAAGTGGGGCACCTTTGAAAGTGGGATTTTTCACCTATTTTTAAATAAAATTGAGGCTTATCGTGATATAATTTAGCTTCTCAATCTGTTTGTGCAGCTAAATTATATCACGATAAGGCTCAATTTTATTTAAAAATAGGTGAAAAATCTAAATTTCAAAGGTGCCCCACTTCCCCCTACAAAGAGCGCTTTACAATAGGAAAAGAAACAAATAGATTTTCTTGTTTTTTGCAAAAGTTTTTCGCAATGAAGGCATGGTAAAATCTTATTAATTTTCCTATATTCTTTTAATTTTCTTAGTGGGTGTATTTTCTCAAAAAAGATTTTTTTGTTTTATATTTCAATTCTATCTTATCTACAGTAGACTCTCGCTCAATCGGTTCTTTTTCAATCGGGCGTAAAATTTTGTTGACAATTTTCACGTTCGATTTTAAAGCAAGGTAGTTCAAATTCGCTGTAGTTCCCCTTGTTTTAACGTAATTCTTTATATTTGAGAGCTTTTTGTGGAATTTACAATGATTTTAATCATTGTAAATTGCCCAAATCTCTCGATAATTTGGATGACATTTTGCCCCATATGCCCGATTGAGAAAGAGTCTACTGTAATATTTTAATTAGGAAAATGAAGTAACTATGCAATAAATTGACTTTAGTAAAATGTAAACGAATACTACAAAAATCTTACAATGTGTAGTTAAATAGTTAATTTAGTCAGTGTAAAATTTTATCAAAATTGAAAATAAAGCCTTTGAAGTATTTGATTGAAGAAAATGTAAACAAAGGGGGAATTGGGGTACCTTTGAATTGGGGCACCTTTCAAATGGAACTTTTTTCTAATATTAAATGGAATTGGACCTTAACAAAATTAAATTTAGCTCCACATTATTTGTAAAGCTTAATTAATTTATGATGAGGCTCAGTTTAATATTAAAATATTAGAAAAAACCCTATTAATACCCATTGTAACCCATAAACCCCCATTTCTTCCGCAATTTTTCAATTCTTTATGACACATAAAAGCATTGAAAGAAACCGTATATTATATGTAATTTACGAAACTTTTGTCTTCTACATACACATCGCCTCCAGATTTTTGTAGTCTTTGAACATTTATTGTGCTGTATGCTTTTCTTGGGAAATGAATAGAAGTTTCCCTGGGTGCACATCAGGACTTTCTTTTCAAATTCCCTTCCTACTATATATTTTTCTATTGATACAAAACTTAGTGTTTTTAGATAGAAGAAAAATCAATATATAAGAAAAACTTTCAATTTTGTGATGTCGTTTTATGAAGAAACAGACATCATTGAATTTTGAGGAAGGTATACAGAAACAAAGAAGTTGACGGGCAGGAAAAACTGGGAAATCGACTTAAAAGAAATTCAGGGGATTTATTCAGAGGTGAAAAAATACGTATCTTTTTGAGTGGGTTTAATGTGACAAGGAGTAGACTTCTCAGGAATGTGAACCCTTCTAAGAAATTGTGGTTTGGTTTGAGAAGAATACAGAACCTGCCTCATTCATGTAAGGCGGCATATATTACTGATACCACATATACTATACATGTTTAATAAATGCGGATTACTTTAATATAAATATTTGGATTTTTTTCTGAGATCTTATACCTAAGACAGCTAAGATAATAAGAGGATGCAACTTTACCATATTTGAATCTGTAATACTTTGTCTTGATGGAATAGTAATTCATTTCACTAATATAGAAGTTGTTAAATTTATTTCTTATCAATTTAATTTAATTATTCAGCACCGAAATTTTACCAATTGGAATTTAAGCAAAATTAGATTTCTGTAAAGGTGGAACTTTGCAGGCTAGGAAACAATATAATGTCGATAGCTGTCAATAATGTGTGAATAACTTATTTAAACCAATTTAATTTTTTAACCCTTTATAGACGATTGGGTCACTAATGATGCAATGAAATTTTCCTACGACTATCTCAGGTTATGTTTTCCCTTAAATAGTAAGAAATATAGTCCAATATCAAAAGTATACTAATTGAAATGCGCCCCACTTCACCCAGATTAAATAAAATACTCTGAAAAAAATGTTTTGTTAAATGTTTGTCAAAAGGAGATCACCTTTATATGAAAAATGACAAAAGGTTGCTAAATCAGTCCGCCAACTGGATGTTTTGTCGAAAGGAGATTAATTTTAACCAACAAGTTTGCCATTTCCAAATTTTACAAACCTTTGACAAAGTATTTGTATAAGTTTGTTAGAGGTTTGATAATTTGTAATTTAACACCCTTTCGACAAAATTTTACAAATATTTTGTTGAATGTTTTTCAATATCAAATTTATAAACCTATAACAGAGTAGACAATTATTATTATTTTTTTTTAATTTTTATATATAAGTACAACATGTTAAGAATAAGTTATGAAAGTTTCAAGTCATTCGTAATAAAATTCTTGTAGGGGAAGCCTGAGCAACTTCGTACGGAAAATGATGTCCAAGTTTCAAGATTTTTTACTGACTGCCACACAAGCCGGATCGATTACACCAATATGTCAAAAAAAATCTCTTACTTATTAGGTTGGTTCGTAATTCTACCTCACAAAATCCCTGGAAATACATAGACTTTTAACTAAAAGAAAACTGAAATTTACAATTTTTACGAAGCTGCTCCGGTTTGCTCAGCTACGTACAAAATTTTCCCACCTATGTACACTTAATTATCACAGAAGTTAAACAAAAAGAAGTGCATGTTTTTCTTAAGAGTTTTTAGTGAAAAATGTTTAATATCCCAATTTTCTTGTAAATTTATTGATGATTGATGTTTTTGCGCAGCTCCAAAGGCTAAATTTCCTGAGCTGCCAAGGCGCTAATGTTTGTGAATTTTCCTCCATCCATAAAGACCCCTTTCGAGCAAAAGATGTTCATAGTGAATATTAACCCTGATAAACCCCCTATAACTTGTAATAATTGTTTTTTTTTTCAAAAAGCCACTTAAAATGTGAAAAAATGCATGAAATATTACATATAAAAATTGCAATCTTTTACAATTTACTTTATTTTTTGTTTTTGAACTAGGAAAAAAGGTCTAGGCTTCCAAATTTGTCAGAAAATGTGAGATATTGGCCTGACTATTACTATAATATATAGCCATGGATTAAATTAATATAGTAACTTTAAAAAAATCAACTTTAACTTAAGTGCAATACTAGGAAACTGCAAAATCGTTCCCCAGAATATTTTATTCGTTCTCAAAGTTAACCCTTTAACGACGAGACACTTTTTACGGACTGAAAATCAACAATAAAAATTAAACTGAGAAACATAATCGATGATAAGTTTTACATCTAACCTTGGAAAGTCCCACAGAGTCTGATTCGGTATATTTTTTGCTACTATGAACGATGGGGACAAAAATAGCCCAAAAATTTAAATAATTTTTTTGACAATACTAATGAATAATATTTTTCGCTTTAATGAAAAATATGACGTATGAGTATTGTAGTTTTTATTGCCAAAAGGGTTTTGCTTAAAAACAATTGTAAGTATAAAAAATAAATAAAATCAATTATGAATTTGAGAATTTATAAATTCGCCTTTTTTTAGCTTAAATATTTATAACATAGCAAATAGTTAGAGACTCGCAAAAAATATTCTAGATTCCTTCAACCTTCTACTTTACAATTATGTACAGACATAAGAAAAAAATAACTTTAGGTAGTCAGGAAAACTTATTTTTTTATGGGACACCGGTATTCTAATCGTCCTTAAAGGGTTAAAAACCAAAAATGTGTTATTTATTACCGCTGTCATATCTTAATTTTCTCTATATTTTACGGCCAAGAAACAGTTTTTAAATCCATGTAATCTATTTTGTTAGTAATATGATAAAACAAGTGTTCTTTTTAGAAATTAGTTTGGCAAATGACTTGTCGTTCTTAAAAATGTTATAAAATTTTTTACTTGCCATTTGGAAACGTTAAAATTTAAGAAGGGGAGATCAAAGTGTTTTCATTTTCTCGTTGAAGATATAATTCTTTTAGAGCCAAAGGAGCTAAATAAATAATAAAATGTTTAATTTGGCTCTATTAAGCAGCACTTGGTTCCAAATTAAATTTCAGATGTCTTACCCTCTTTACCTTATAACCTGATAGTCTCGTAAAAGACAAATATTTCTCCAAAATTTATTATAATTGATATTTTGCAAAACATGACATGGTTTTCAGCAAGCAAAACATTTATCACTTAAACATCCAGAGTAATTAATTTTCATGTCAACACCATTTTCCATAAATTGTAAATTTGGCATTAATGTAAATTTGATTGACAAATTTTGATCATGAAATTTATTAATTTAAAGACAAATTGTCAAGTGTGAGAAATATTTAGGCAGGAAATTGATATGAAATTGAGAAGAAGAATGCATATTTTCCGAGTAAATCTCCCGGAATAATCTTGTGAGATCAAAGGCGTTAAAAAGCCTGATATCTCAAGCCAAGAATCTTACAAGGAAATTAATTGTAATTTCGTGAAAGATAAATGTAGATATAGAGGTTGGGTGTAACTCCGGGTCTGACATCTAAACAGATTTTATTGATTTATTTAATTTAATTACCTCCCAGTGGGGATCTAGTGAATTAATCAAAGTCTCATCTTGAGAAATTGTGTCTGTGTGCACACGGTAAATTTTCGGGTAAACCAGGTGCTATTAATAGCGTTTGAGTTTTTCTTTCGACAAATTTCCGTTTAATTAGCCACATTGGCCACAAACGAAGGAAAAAGGTCATAAAACCTCTGCTCACACTCCAATCAATTATCCACCAGAAAATACACAAAATATCGCACACAATTCTCAAGAGGAAGATAAATACATTTTTCACGCTATAAACTCCCGCACGATAGAAATTCTTAAGTACTTTATACCCTGTATTATCTGCGGACGAGAAAGTAAATCATTTTTTTCCAACATTCAATTGAAAGGGGGACTATTCACAATTTACGCTGTATCTAGGGCGGGAAGATTCGATAAAAATGCGAAAATTCTTCCGCTTTTTCATGGATATCGCTTAGTCAGCATGCGATATATTTAAACCGCATATATGTATGTACATATATGTATGTGTAGAAATCCAGAGGGTAGCCACCGTCAGAAAAAGCATTGGAAAGTTTTCCTTCTTTCATATACGTTCATAAATTTCCCTTTCTATCTATACTTTCAAACAGAAGTGATTAATAAAATTCTTGAACACCGAAAACCAAGTTTGATTTAGCAATGCGGGCAAAAATTACGACCATGACGAAACTTATGCCCTAGACACACTTACAACTTAAGCCGAGAGACGGCTTAACGTAATTATAATCAAAATAATGATTTGATGAAATTCCCATAAATTTTCCACTAAGGTGTTTCTCGACTTAAGCCGAGAGACCGATTAGTCAGGAACTGATGTAAATGTAATCTAATAATTCTTTTGATTATAATTACGCTAAACCGTTTCTCAGCTTAAGTCATAAGTGTGACTAGAGCCTTAGTTTTCGAAGAGGATTTTAACGTTTCTAAAACATTAATTCAGAAAAAAAAATTGCAGTAAGACTCTAATTGTGTTAATTATAGGGGTGATTGGGCCAGTTTCACACAGTTGAACTTTTATTCGAAATAAATTGCTAAACGGAAATGGGCTGTATTTAAACTAAGTCTGGTTAGTTTCTCTTGGGTATTATGGGAAAGTACTCTCCCTTCTAACGTTCATGCCTTCGAATAATGTGAATTTTCTTTTTCCTAAGAAAATTATACATTTCTATTAAATATTAGTTAGATTATTATCAAATATTGATAATTATGTGATAAATATGTGTAAGGTAAAGGCTCATAATTGCGTACAGTCTGCTTATAAGGATCTATGTGTCAAGTTTGAAGTGCAATATTTTCGATACTAATTGACTGTTTTTGTTACTCTCTTTTCAGAAGGGTTGTTTAGAAACTTGGCAAGGGTTTATTGTCTTTGTTTTAACTAAAATTAGTTTTAACACGTTTAAAAATGAATTGATATGTATAGGTGAATTTGGCTCTTATTTTGGACAACTTGGTTATTAATTTAGACAACATGGCTGTAAATTTGGACAGCTAATCCGCCTCAACAGGATGGCCATTGTCCTTCATTTCATGAACCAATCTTACCAAGTACTCTTTCTGTTCATGTAAGGGAACCTCAGAATATCACAAGAAGCCCGGAAACTTTCCACATCATTCATTAAAGTGAGTTGACTTTGGTAATCCAAGCACTCGCAGATGCGCTCATTCCCTGGCCTTCGGGAGCCCTTTATGGCTTTTCTTACTACATCTCGTTCGTACAGATGATGCTCCTTTGTTTCTCCAGGCATTTATACATCCTAGTCATCACAAAAGCTAAAACTTCACAAAATTTCCGGAGAAAAACACTTGTCCAAAATAAGAACCATCTCCTCACTAGTGAATCTCTTAGAAAACTTCCCACTTTTCACACAAAAAACGAAAGTCACAAGGCAAATCTCACTTCAGATCAAATGTACAAATCACCATTAACGTGAATCAACACAATTCAATGAATAATATCACTCAAAAAAGCAAAAAAAACATTGTTAGTACTTCATCACAGCTAAATAAGACTGAAGTAAACACGAAGTTCTGTCATATTTCCCGTAAGAAATTGCTCACACTGGATTTTCAACAAAGCAATTGCAACTCAAATCATATTCAAAATTTAACGTATTTAGTTTTAAAATCTTTCAAAAAAAAAAAAAAAACAAATATTTAGATAGAATTCATTATTCATCAAATATTGGAACAAATATCCATAATTTTAATCAATTTATTTTTAGTGTCCAATTTTATCCTCAAAGTGTCCAAAATAAGAAACTTTACCCTATATTGAACAATTTGCCAAATTTGTTGATTTTTTCACGACTTTGCCCTCGTTTAGTTCATAAAAGAAATGAAAATTTAACGGCACTTGCAATGTAAACCGTACTTAATATTTTTAGTAATATTATATTCTTAAATTTTGTATAAATATTTAAACCGTTTAAGCAAATAAATTGTTTTAAATAAAGCAGTTACCAAATGGGTAAATGAAGAAATTCAAGAGACACGTTTCTTAAAAGTATTAAGTTGTCTCATTTGCTTCCTGTATTGCACCAAACTATGCAGGACTTTCTCATAATGTATGGCTATAATTTATTGCACCAAAGTCATCTGATAGTGATACAGAGAAGAGAGAAAAAAATCACAGAGATCTCTCGGTAAAACTTTTTGGCCTGACTCCAGAAAGAATTGCAATCAACTGTGGAAAATATGTAGGTTACACCCGGAGGTGGAAATGCCTTAAGATTTCTTGTCATGCAAATAACTTGGGTTAGAAATTGGTTTTCTTATTCTAAGAAATAGTTCATAGAGTTTGAAGAGTCTCACAGACAAATTTAGGGGTTTCAAACTCTGGACTTTATGAAATACTTCAGTCTTGGTAAAGTTGAGGAAAACTTCGCAACTTGGATCGTTTGAGAAAGAAAAATTATAAGTAACGGAAATTTAAAATCCTTTTAATTATTTATTCCAACTATTGATGTTTAAGCGAAAAATTATTTATTTATAAATAATTTATTGCTTGTAAATAAAATATTTTTAATAACAGTAAAAAGTGAATTGTTTCATAAATAGAATATGTGACTTCCTTATGGGAAGTTTCAAGGGAAATCTTCTGCATTGATTTTCACTTCTATTGCGAGTGTTTTCCTGAATATTTAAATTGAGTTTTTTCGCCAGAAGGCCTGATTTGTAAATCAGAAAGGGGAAAAATGTCCAAACTTTTACCGTCGATACCCTCGAAATCTCATGTCTTCACGTTAAATTGGAGCCAAGTTTCCTGAGCTTTTCGAAGGCATCCTTTCGTGAATGTTCAATAAGGCGAGAGTAAAAGCCAATTCTTAGAACTGAAAAGCTTATGGAACTTATGATTATACACATAGGCAACATAGCCTTTTGAGTAATTTTTGAAAGTTTCCGGCATTAGTGCCACTAACGGTGGTCATGCGCAGTTTTGATGTAAAAAATAGTTCTAGAATTTCCAATGTCTTTCATTTTTATTTCTGATTTATGAATTTTGAATTAGGGTTATTGAATATTTTATATATAAAAAAATCTCAGTCACTTTAAAAGACATCAAGAAAAACTCAAACTAAATATTTCAAATATAAGGAGAGTTTAATAACGAAGAATGAAGTATGTTTCAGAAATTATGAAAGAATATTTAGAGCTTTCCTAAATAGCCTAAACCGCAAGTAGATATCTTGTATCGTTTACTCATTCTGACAATTAATGAGCGATCGGACGTAATCAATGATTACCTTTTAATATGTCCCTAAGTTTTAATGAGTTTAAAAGCTTTTACCACAAAATTTGAGGTCATTCAGATAGCATCAGACTTCACTTCAAGTCACAGAAGCTGTGATAGTAAAAAAGCACAAAAGCATGAAATGATGCTGAAGGGGTTAATCAATGCAATGACTAATGAACTGGAAATTTGTCTGGGAAAATTCATGCGTAAATGTGAATACTCATCATAAAGTTAATAATTCTAGTGAAAACTGCGTAATATTTCCCCTCCAATGGGGGTGTGTGCATCTTTATTATAAATCACGTTTTTTTTAATACCTACACCCCCTAAACATAGTAATTTATTATTTATTTAAAAAAAAGAATAATAATTAACAACTGATTTGGATAATAAATACAGTGCAATTTTTGTTGAATGGAAAATTAATTAAACAAAATACTGATCTATTTATTTAATACATTTTTAAACTTAAATATTAAATGGTGATGGTATCTGTAACTATTACCAAAAAGCATTTGTGTACTCAACCGATATCATTCACTTATAATTGGGGAATTTTCAATTAAATTACAATCACGTCTGTTCGTTTTGATTCGACTAAAGCGATATTAGCCTTTATATGGCTCATGTGATATAACATATACTTTGTTAATTTTAAACTATTTTGAGATTGTGTTTTCTACATATAATAAATTCAGTAAATATTTATATTTTCTAATAATCTTAACGGTTTTGTTATTTGTCATTTATTTATTGTAATTCAAATTTGAAATACTCCCTAGTACTCTGCGTTGATACCA